>NW_028319148.1:0-132500 GCF_062004578.1 Staurois parvus | reverse complement strand
TCAATTACTTCACACTTGTAGGTTTTCTGCTGTAGATCTACAGATACCCCCTAGATACTAGTATCTCTTGAAGGAAGACATTAGTGAATGGTAACAAAAAAATGTAACAACAACCAGAGAACATAGGCTGAGCATTAATATATATTGTGTCTAAGAGCCACAGCGCCACTTGAAGGATGCCATGGTATAGGTGACATGTTTATTGCAGCACAGCAGTATGTTTGTGGCTATAAATTGTGAAGTCAATAGTCTCTGTGAGCATTTCTTGATCTTTCTGTCCAAGAGTAACCCTTTAAAATAAATTATTATTATTATAGGATTTATGGCGCCAACAGTTTGCTCAGCACTTTACAATATAACGGGAGACAATACAGCAACGATATAGTTCAATACAAGAGGGATAGGAGCGGGGGCGGACTGACAACTCATGGGGCCCCCGGGCAATAGGGGATCATGGGGCCCCTGTGTCCTTGCCGAAACTCAAAAAAGCCTATGAAAAAGGTACCAGGGGCATCTCATGGGGCCCCCTACTGACCCCGGGCCCTCGGGCAGTGCCTGAGTTTCCAAATGGTCAGTCCGCCCCTGGATAGGAGGGTACCCTGCTCCTCAGAGCTTACAATCTAGGATCTAAAATGATCAAGTCTTGCAGAATTCCTGCTAAAACTAGTGCAGAGGAATGCCTCTCACATTGGTGGCCAGTGAAAGAATCCTCCCTGACAGTGGTGGTCTGCATGACACCCTTAGAAACAGCAAAAAGAACATTGGTGTCCTGCAGCCGGCTCTGCCAAGTGGTGTTGGCCATGAATCTATGCAGGCACTAGTAAATGAAATTGGTAACAGTTAAAATAACCCTGAGGAACTCTAGAGGAACATTAAAGGAGAAGTACCGTGGAAGCTCTTTTGGCTATATTTCTCCTTTGGATCACAGCAGTGGTGTATTTAGGTTTTGTGCTGCCCTAGGCAACACAAAATTCACCCCCCCCCCCGAGACAGCCTGACATTGACCAACAACACCCCTTCCCCCCCCACCCGAGAGAGCCTTCCACTACCATCGCCCCCATACCCCCAGCCACTCCCCTCTCAGCAAGAGAGAGAAAGACACTCACATTCACAGCTCTGGACATCCCCAGGAATGAGAGTCAAGCATCCCACAGCCTCTCTCAGATCCCACCTGGTCCCCAAGCCGCATGTGTCCCTTCTTCTGTCCCTTCTTCCTGGTGGGTGGTGCTGCCCCCCTGCAAAATTCCACCCTAGGCAAATACCTTGTTTGCCTTGTGGTAAATACGCCCCTTTTCAACAGTGGTCCACTGAGAGCCTGAGCCAGCCACTCCCGTCCCCTCCACAGCCCAGTGCTCCAGTGGGCAAAGCGTGGGATTAGGGGAGCAGAGCAGAGAGTGGTGACTGACAGTCACCGCTCTCTGCTCACAGCGGCGGTGAGAAGTCCGCAGTCAGCCTTAGACTCACCCTTAGACCCAGCGGGGGGACAGACACCGCATCAGACTGATGTTGAATCCACCGAGGTAAATATGATTTTAAAAAAAAATTACATACTTCTCTTTTAGGGTTAGGGGAAGATCTGTTTGTAACGTAGAAAGCAGGGGCGTATTTACCACAAGGAGTTTGCCTTGGGCATCATTTTTCAGGAAGGGGGGCAGCGGCGCCCCCAGAAGAAGGGGCACATGTGAGGATGGGGACCCAGTGAGGCACTGCATGAGCTCCGCTCTACCACATGGGATCCAAAAGAGCATGCTGCAGGCTGCAGGAGGATGGCAGAGCCCAACTGTGGTTCCCGGGGATGTATGGATAACTGGCTGAGCTTACCTGGGCTTTCCTGATCATGGATCTGGTGATCTCTGGCTGTGGAGGTCAGGGCTGTACGAACTATCTCTCTCTCTCTCTTTCATTGGGGTGGGGGGCACAGGATTTTTGTGCTGCCTAGGGCAGTACTAAACCTACATACACCACTGCTAGAAGGTAATCACCTCTGCTGTGTATCTCACACATACAGTATCTCACAGAAGTGAGTCCACCCCTCACATTTTTGTAAATATTTTATTATCTTGTGCATCATCTTTAGAAGAGGCTTCCTTCTGGGACGAAAGCCATGCAGACCAATTTGATGCAGTGTGCGGCGTATAGTCTGAGCACTGACAGGCTGACCCCCCCCCCCCCTTCAACCTCTGCAGCAATGCTGGCAGCACTCATACGTCTATTTCCCAAAGACAACCTCTGGATATGACGCTGAGCACGTGCACTCAACTTCTTTGGTCAACCATGGCGAGGCCTGTTCTGAGTGGAACCTGTCCTGTTAAACCACTGTATGGTCTTGGCCACCGTGCTGCAGCTCAGTTTCAGGGTCTTGGCAATCTTCCTATAGCCCAAGCCATCTTCATGTAGAGCAACAATTCTTTTTTTCAGATCCTCAGAGAGTTCTTTGCCATGAGGTGCCATGCTGAACTTCCAGTGACCAGTATGAGAGAGTGAGAGCGATAACACCAAATTTAACACACCTGCTCCCCATTCATATCTTAGACCTTGTAAGACTAACAAGTCACATGACACCGGGAGGAAAAATGGTTAATTGGGCCCAATGTGGACATTGTCACTTAGGGGTGTACTCACTTCAGGGGCGGACTGACAACTCATGGGGCCCCCTGGCAAGAGGACCATGGGGCCCCTGTGTCCTTGCCCAAACTCAAAAAAGCCTATGAAAAAGGTACCAGGGGCATCTCATGGGGCCCCCTACTGACCTCAGGCCCTCAATAGGGGATCATGGGGCCCCTGTGTCCTTGCCCAAGCTCAAAAAAGCATATGAAAAAGGTACCAGGGGCATCTCATGGGGCCCCCTACTGACCCGGGCCCTCGGGCAGTGCTCGAGTTTCCAAATGGTCAGTCCACCCCTGACTCACTTTTGTTGCCAGCGGTTTAGACATTAATGGCGGTGTGTTGAGTTATTTTGAGGGGACAGCAAATTTACATGTTATACAAGCTGTACACTGACTACGTCACATTGTAGCAAAGTGTCATTTCTTCAGTGTTGTCACATGAAAAGATAGAATCAAATATTTACAAAAATGTGAGTGGTGTAGTCACTGCCAATACTGTACATTTTGTATTCAAACATTTTTTTCGATACAAAATACAAGTATTGTTACAGAATGGACAGATATGGACCAAGATTCAGAAGGTCTTCATGAGACAGAACATACAAAAACAATGTGTTACCAGTTGGTATAGAATGAGGTAAAAAGTGTATCTTCTGCCTAGCCTGAGACACATTTTTACATCACAATTTATTTGCAATTAAACAACAAAAAATAATCAACCAAGTTAAGATAAGGAACTGAGGAGAACTAAAATAGTTATTAGTAGTTGCTCTGTATTGTATACATACTACTTCCAAATGAATTTAGCGTTTCAATTCAGAATATGTTTATTTGAGAATTTGAAGATGGTCACCATTACATTTTGGATTATTATCTGGTACAGGGGCGGACTGACCATTTGGAAACTCGGGCACTGCTCGAGGGCCCGGAGTCAGTAGGGGGCCCCATGAGATGCCCCTGGTACCTTTTTCATAGGCTTTTTTGAGTTTGGGCAAGGACACAGGGGCCCCATGATCCCCTATTGCCCGGGGCCCCATGAGTTGTCAGTCCGCCCCTGATCTGGCATATGCACTTGCCTATGTGCAACCCTGCTACTACATTAACCTGAAGAGGAAAGTAGGAAACTCTGTGCAAGCACCAAGCCTGTGAGTTAGAGCTCATACGGGAACAAGCAGCAGTTGGAGGAAGGGAAATCAAGTTTTGCATCTATTGATGGTAAAAGATTGCACTGATAAATTGTAGTAAAAAAAGTTGTCGTGTGACCAGCAGTAGCCAATCATCCTGTCTCATATTGAGCTGCTTAGTCTCAAACTTTATTATTATACAGGATTTATAGAGCGCCAACAGTTTGCTCAGCGCTTTACAATATAATGGGAGACAATACAGCAAACATACAGTTCAATACAAGAGGGATAGGAGGGCCCTGATCCTTGGAGCTTACAATCTAGGAGGGAGGGGCTAGTGGTACAAAAGGTAGTAACTGTGGGGGATGGACTGGTTGGAAGAGTAGAAGATGCCATTATTAGCTGAGGGCAGGATAGGCTTCCTTGAAGAGATAGGTTTTCAGAGATTGCCTAAAAGTGAGCAGAGTAGGCGATAGTCTGATAAATTGGGGTAGAGAGTTCCAGAGGATGGGGGAAGCTCTGGAAAAGTCCTGGAGACAAGCATGGGAGGAGGAGACAAGGGAGCTAGAGAGCAGGAGGTTCTGTGAGGAGCAGAGAGGACGGTTTGGGTGATATTTGGAGACAAGATAGTTGATGTCATTTGGGGCAGAGTTATAAATGGCTTTATACGTTATTGTTAATGTTTTGAATTTTATCCGTTGGGCAATGGGAAGCCAGTGGAGGGATTGGCAGAGAGGGATGGAGGACATTGAGTGGGGGCCAGTGGAGGGATTGGCAGAGAGGGATGGAGGACACTGAGTGGAGGTCATTGGAGGGATTGGCAGAGAGGGATGGAGGACACTGAGTGGAGGTCAGTGGAGGGATTGGCAGAGAGGGATGGAGGACATTGAGTGGAGGTCAGTGGAGGGATTGGCAGAGAGGGATGGAGGACATTGAGTGGAGGCCAGTGGAGGGATTGGCAGAGAGGGATGGCAGATACAGAACGGTTAGTAAGGTGGATGAGTCTGGCAGCAGCATTCATGATAGACTGAACAGGGGATAGCCTGCGATGAGGTCGGCCAATGAGGAGGGAGTTACAATAGTCAAGGCGAGAGATAACCAGGGAGTGAATAAGTTGCTTAGTGGTTTCCGAGGTTAGGAACGGGCGTATCTTGGAGATGTTGCGGAGGTGAAGTCTACAAGATTTGGACAGTGATTGGATTTGGGGCTGAAAGGACAGATGGGAGTCTATCATTACACTTAGTACCCTGGCATGAGGGGAGGGACGGATGGTTGTGTTATTGATCTTGATAGAGAAGTCAGGGGAGGGGAACGGGCTGGGGGGAATACAAAGAGCTCAGGTTTGGAAAGATTGAGTTTGAGGAAGTGGAGTGACATCCATGCCGATATGTCGCTTAGTAGGTTAGTAATGCGAGAGGAGACTGAAGGGGTGAGGTGAGGGGTAGAAAGATAGATTTGTGTGTCATCAGCATAGCGATGGTACATAACCTCCCTGGCGGTCTGATTATTTCATATTTTTGGTGCTGAAAGCGGTACCATTATTTTGCATTGAAATATGTAGTTTTTTTATTGTAGGCCTGTCATTTTTAGGAATAACTCACTGAAATCTGTCCGAACAAGAGTCTAGTAAACATCCCGGGTATGATAAAACTTGAAACACAAAATCATAAATTATAATTTAATAAATATTCATAAAAAATAATATAATAATAATAAATTTAATTCAATAATATAATCAAACCAAAAACACTGAAATTTGAAATAGAGCGCCAAGTTCGCACATCGCTGAGCTCAGTCGCAGAATCGTTTTCAGTGTCTGATGATGAATTTCCCCCACGAATCATTATCACTCAATTCTGCAAGTGGTTCTGATTTACTATCGCTGTTCTCTAGCCGGTCTAAAACCGCGCCTGACCTAAAGGGACGCTTTTTGGATGCCATGGACGTTTCTCAGTTTCCAGGCAGAAAGAACAGTAAAAATGCAGGCAGGGCGCCGGACAAAGCACTCGGGACAAAATGTATGTGAAATGGTTTGATACAGGAATGTTTTACTATGTAATAATCATTTTTAAAAAAATTACATTTTTTTTACATTTCAAATTTGCCACCGGTTCCGGCGCCCGTACGTCCCGATGTCACAGGGACCAGAACACAGAAGCAAGATGCCGGCATTAGCCGGAGGAGATGGCCGGAGACGCTGCAGGGGACGCATCGCGGGAGCGAAGGACAAGGTAAGCTCTGTGGGGAATCCCTATGCAACGCTGCATGGTAAGCCCGAGTGTAGCTCGGGGTTACCACTTTTGGTACTGAAAATTTACCCCGAGCTACACTCAGGAATACCGCCAGAGAGGTTAAAGCCATGGAAGTTTATAAAGTGACCAAGGGAGGAGGTGTAGATGGAGAAGAGAAGGGGTCCAAGAACTGAACCTTGAGGGACCCCTACAGAAAGAGGGAGTGAAGAGGAGGAGGCAGCATTATAGGTAACGCTGAAGGAGCGCTGCAAACTTAAAACGCTTCTGTTTTATAGTGCATTAGGGTTTATTGCGGTGTGGGGAGTGTTTTCCTTCTATCTTATCTGTATATATATATATATAGATATATATAGATATAACTATATATAGATATATAGATAGATATACAGTATATATATTGAATATTGGTCAATATATATTTTATTTAACTTTTTCACTGTGGTTATTTTCGTTCTGAAGTCAAATGTACAATATTGGACTGTTATTTGGCACAAGAACATATCCAGGATAGCTGAAATGAGCTTCTGTAATTCTCTGGAGCCATTTTACGCCCATTGCACTGATAACAGGATAGCACGTGCCATTACCAATCACATGTGAGTGAGCCAGTGGGGGCAACAGGATTGAAAGAAATGGGAGGTTGACAGCTCCCACAGATAATCACAGCTGCTGTGATCTCACATGGAATAATTAACTGCAATGATTGGCCCTGGACACAGACAGTAATTGGTAAAAGCCCCATTTGTAACCGTGAATGACAGCAACCAACATCACATTGACTTTGCCATGCCTATTGACTCCAAAACATTTCACCAAAGTAGCACAATTTTGCCAAGATCTCCTAATTGTATATACATTTTGGGACATGAAACTCTCGATTACACTCACCCCTAATTTAAACTCTTTCCTTCTGACAATGTGGTATTAAGCTGAACTTTAGGTTCAAAATGTCTTCTTACAAGATTAATGAGCTGTACACTGTTTACTGGGAAGAGGCTATTACTATCAGCACTAGGGTGAAAAGTGTGCTAGGACAATGGAGACATTTGTTCCTTTCACTTTTATATTTTTGTGACACTTCTCCATACCTCCGCCAAGTGTGACCACTAGACCAGTTGGAGCCAAAACCATGAGAACTCTGGAGTTGAGTGTTTCCCAGAATACTGTATAGAATTAACACAAAACTGCCAAATACTGAGGCAATGTCACCTTTATTTATTGTTATGGGATGGTGAAAAAGATGTGTGGCCAAGGGAGAGAGGATCCCTCACCGCCATGTTGCTTTTATATAATTCTTATGCCTCTAGAGTCTTTGATGCTTCATCTACAGGTCTAGAGTTCCCAGTGTCTCGTACACCGGTGAATTTTTAAAATGGGGCACTATCTGCTGATCTGGTCTCCAAAGGTTCTAAACAAAGGCCAATTTACTGTCCTTGAGACTTTAGAGGGGCTGGAGTATTGCCCGTGGGAGTAAAAAATGTCCTGCCATCATGAGAGGAAAAGTACCTCATTATAGGTGTCAGCGGTAGGAATAGTGTCCCATTGTTGGTGTCAGGGGCAGGAATTATGCCTCATTATTAATATCAGTAGGAGGAATAGTGCCCCAAGGGCCGGATAAAGGCAAGCAAAGGGCCGCATCTGGCCCCCGGGCCACAGTTTGGAGACTGCTGAGCTAACGGAATACCAGAAGCAAAAAATTATTGCAGCTTGGAAATTAGGACCATGAGTTGTTTGCCCTCCTAGATCAATTATCACTTACCGTATTTTTCACTCCATAAGACGCACCTGACCATAAGACGCACCTAGGTTTTAGAGGCAGAAAACAGGAAAAAAATATTCTAAACCAATGGACTGCGGACATAGTACAGGAGGTGACCAGAGACTGCGGACACGGTACAGGAGATGGACCAGAGACTGCGGACACGGTACAGGGGATGGACCAGAGACTGCGGACACGGTACAGGGGATGGACCAGAGACTGCGGACACGGTACAGGGGATGGACCAGAGACTGCGGACACCGTACAGGGGATGGACCAGAGACTGCGGACACGGTACAGGGGATGGACCAGAGACTGCGGACACGGTACAGGGGATGGACCAGAGACTGGGGAAAGCACAGGAGATGACTGCTGACCTTTGGGGAGGGGGGAGGAGGGAGCGGGTACCTGAATTTGACAGTTACCCGCTCTTACTTACGCGGAGTTGTTCTTTGGTTAGTGTCTGCTCTGCAGTGGGACCTTACCTGTTCCTCTATCCAGCACCGCGCTGTCTTCCCGGCTTCTGTAGTGTGGGCTTGACAGTCGGGTGCCCAGTGCGCATGAGCGAGAAGCGCTGCGCTTTGTGATTGGTCCGGCGGCTTCTCGGATCTGTCATGTGTTCCAGGTGCCGCCTTACCATTCACAAAGCGCACCGCTTCTTGCTCATGCGCACTGGGCACCCGACTGTCAAGCCCACACTACAGAAGCCGGGAAGACAGCGCGGCGCTGGATAGAGGAACAGGTAAGGTCCCTCTGCAGAGCTGAGCGGCCGGCCCTGTATTCTGACACGGCAGTGGTGGAAATACCGGACCGGCCGCTCAATATTCGCTCCATAGGGGGGAAAAAAGTGCGTCTTATGGAGCGAAAAAATACGGTATATTTCCACAGTTCATTTGAATTCAGAGTTTCTGTATATATACTTAAAATTTCTGGTCCACAAGGCTAGATGGAGTCCACAGAGCAGGCTTCCAACCCTTGGAAAGAATGGGATGAAGATATTTTCTGTGTCACATGCCACCTACATATGCAAAGACCATACAGATGCAAACAGGGCAAAACAGGTATGTAGACAGACATGCCCCTTGCCAAATTAAATCAAGGCTAGTGTGGAGGTTGCAACCAGGATCAGGACCCATTGGTGGCCCATTGGTGACCCATTGTGGCCCTTTGCTTGTATCAGTTGTAGTGTATTATACATGTATGATGACACTTTGCATTAAAAAATTTAAATCTGCTATTAGATTGGGTGCCTACTGGAGGGTGAAGGAAACCCTTTGTCTCTGCTTGTAATATTATGATGCAATAAAAGGGGAACAAAAAAAGAGAAGGAATTTCCTTCACACCCCAATAGCCTTCCAATTTTTTTATATTGTTTAATTCCTATTCCTGGTTCTACCTTTTTGAGAATGGGAACAGATTTTTACTTTCCTACACATAAAATTTCTCTTTTGAAAATCTAGAATAAGTAGACACTGCTGAGATTTGTACTCAGGATCTCCTGTTTGCCTAGACAGGCACTTTACCCAACTAAGCCAAAGGCTGATGACAATGTGTGTAACTATGATCGAATGTCATTTTTACATTGCTGTTTTCAGCTTTTATTGTGAACTCTATAGTCTATATCAGACTTTCTCAACCTTTTTGTCACACATTAACCTTGAATTTTTGGGTCTTGGGAAATCCCTGCCGGGAACCAATTGATTGGGGATGGCTAGTGGATACAATGCCCCCTACAGTGGTGCTCAGAATAAACCTATCAGCCAAATATCCCATAGTAGTTTCCAAGCAATCCAATGTGTTTTTAAATAGTGACAAATATGTATTTAGATCTGAAGTATTTTTGATGCATTACATGATAAAATCTCAATGTATTTTTAGGGCTGTGTAGCTATACATGTTTGTTTAAATTTTTTCACTGTCATTATTTTCTTTCTGTGATGAAAATATAAAATTCTGAGGCCCATCTCACCACCTGTCCTCTGGACCCTGTCCCCTAACATCTTCAGTCTCTTCCCCTACACTGGCACCTTTCCCTCCCTTCTCAACATGCGCTGGTTACCCCCATACTCAAAAAATTCTCACTGGACCCCACCTGTTTGAAAAACTTGAGATCCATCTCCCTGTTTCTGTTTACCTCCAAGCTTCTTGAATGCCTTGTCCACAATCATTTGAGTCACTATCTCACTGATAACAGCCTTCTCGACCTCTACAGTCTGGCTTCTGCCTGCAACATTCCACTGAAACTACCCTTCTAATACTCACTAAAGACCTACTAATTGCTAAAACCAACAGCCATTACTCTATACTCATAATCTTAGACTCTTCCGCTGCCTTCAGCACCTGTCATCCTACCAATCGCAGTGCACCTTCAATATCACGTACAACTCTATCTCCTACACTTCTCTTCCTCTTTCTGTTGTGGTACTCCAAGGGTCTGTCCTTGGCAGGGGCGGACTGACCGTTTGGAAACTCTGGCACTGCCCGAGGGCCCGGGGTCAGTAGGGGGCCCCATGAGATGCCCCTGGTACCTTTTTCATAGGCTTTTTTGAGTTTGGGCAAGGACACAGGGCCCCATGATCCCCTATTGCCCGGGGGCCCAATGAGTTGTCAGTCCGCCCCTGGTCCTTGGTCCCCTCCAATTCTCTTTCTACACCATCCCTGGGCCAGTTGATAACCTCCCACAGCTTCCAATACCACCTCTACTCTGACTACACCCAGATCTATCTCTCTACTCCCATGCTCACCCCCTCAGTCTCTTTACGTATCACAGAATACCTGAGCGACTTATCAGTATGCATGTCACACCATTTCCTCAAACTCAATCTGTCTAAAACTGAGCTTGTAATATTTTCTCCTTCCTGATCCCCCCTAATGACTTTACCAGTGAGATCGATAACAAAATTATAGGTCCCACACATTAGGGTTCTAGGTGTGATCCTGGATTCTGACCTATCAATCCAATCGTTGGCTAAATCTTGTCGACTTAACCTCTGCAACATTTCCAAAATTCCTCCCTTTCTGACTAACAACACCACAAAACAACTTATTCACTACCTGGTTATCTCCTGCCTTGACTACCAAAGCTCCCTCCTCACTGGCCAACCTTTACACAGGCTATCCCTCTTCAGTCTATTATGAATGCTGCTGCTAGATCTACACACCTAATCAACTGATCCACAGCTGCTGCCCCTCTCTGCCAATCTCTTCACAGACTTCTGCTAGCCCAATGTATACAATTCAAAATACTAACCACAGCATACAAAGCCATTCTCAACATTGACCCAAGCTATATCACCAACCTCATCTGCAGATATCACCCAAATCGTGCTTTCCACTCCTCCCAAGATCTCCTGTTCTCTAGCTCCCTTGTTACCTCCTCTCATGCTTGTCTCCAGGACTTCTCCAGAACCTCTCCCTCCTTACCCCAGTATGTCTGGTCAGCTTTTACCCAGTCCACCTTAAGGCGATCCTTGAAAACCCATTTATTTAGAGAAGACTAACCTATCTCTACCTAAAAACTATACTTTGGTCACCTCCATCAGATTATCCCCTGCAGCTTTTATCTTTTGTACCACCTCTCCCTCCATTTAGATTGTAAGCTCCATGAGCAGGGCTCTCCTATTCCTTCTGCAATGAACTGCATTGTAATCACACTGTCTCCCTTTTTATTGTAGAGTACTGGCAAACTGTTGGCACTATATTAATCTTGTAAATGATAATAATTATGGACTGTTTTTGGCAAAACTACTTTTAGATTGGGTGCTACTGGGGAGTGAATGAGAAAACTTTCTCTCTTAGTTCTGTGTCTCACATCATGTAATATGCAAGACAAGGGGAAAGAAAGAGTTTCCTTCACACCACAATGGCCGTCTGATTTTTCAATAGTGTGAAATGCCTATTTCTGGTCTGACCAGACATCTTGACAATGGGAATAGGTTGGTAATTTCCTTTATGTGAAAAATTGTTCTCATGAAACTCTAGAAAAAGCAAGGCACTGCTGAGATTTGAACTCAGGATCTCCTGTTTACTAGACAGGCGCTTTAACCAACTAAGCCACAGCGCCATATATACACCTTGGTGTATTTAGGTTTTATGCTGCTCTAGGTGACACAAAATTGTCTGCCCCCATGGATACCAACCAACAGAACACCCCCTCCCGTGGATAGAGACTGACATTGACCAACAACACCCCTGCCCAGGGGCGGACTGACAATTCATGGGGCCCCCGGGCAATAGGGGATCACGGGGCCCCTGTGTCCTTGCCCAAACTCAAAAAAGCCTATGAAAAAGGTACCAGGGGCATCTCATGGGGCCCCCTACTGACCCCAGGCCCTCGGGCAGTGCCCGAGTTTCCAAATGGTCAGACCGCCCCTGCCCCCCACAAGGTAGAGCCTTTTGCTACCCCCCCAGCGATAGAGAGACGCTCATCTTCACATCTCCAGGAACGAGAACCAAGCTCTACATATACCATCAAGCAGCCTCTTTGAGATCCCATCTGGTTCCCATGGTGCGCATGTCCCTTCTTTTATCCCTTCTTCTGAGGGGAGGTGCTTCCCCCCTGAAAAAATGCCGTCCTAGGCAAGTGCCTTGTTTGGCTTGTGGTAAATACGCCTCTGACAATGTGTGTAAATTAGAGTAACACGTTTATTTTTACATACTTGTACCTTTAAAGCTATTATTATGAAATCTATAGTCTATGTCAGTCTTTTTGTCTCAGAGTAACCCTTGAGATAATTTCTGGATTTTGAGGAATCCCTGCTAATACTGATTCTTTCGGGGGTCAGTGGAAAAAACATCCCTTATACTGGTGGCCCGTGGGAAGAATACCCACTTACAGTGGTGGTCAGAATCTAGCCAAATTTTGCCAAAATGGTTTCCATGCAATCTATTATGTTTTTAAATAGCTACAAAGAACTGTTGTGTTTTGATGCATTATTCGCTAAAATTCCAAACTAATATTGGGGCCATGATAATGGGAGGTTTATTACACCAGAGATATAATCGGTATGTGTTATTCAGCAAAAAGCTTTAAAAGATATGTGGCCACTACAGGTTTCTACCAATAATTTATGAGAGGCACTCAGCGGGTGACATTTACACTCTCCTATCCCTACATCAGGTCTTAAAACATGATCCCTTAAAAGTTCCTATAAGTATAAGTTCTTTTTTTCTCTAATTGTCAATAGGTTAAGCCAACGTAGACACTGCCTACAATGCTTGTGCAACCAGAGCACTCCTGATTGGAGGTAAAGCCATGCCAGAAGACATCTTGAGGTGGAAAGACCATGCTAGCACTTCTCTATGTACCATTGTCTCCTCTAAGGCCAGCTTGAGACTAACCACAGACATGGGTATGCTGACATTCACAACCATAGAACATAGACTGGGCATTAATATATATTGTGTCTAAGAGATAAAAAAGGCAAATAAATCTACAGACACCCCCTAGATGCTAGTATCTCTTGAAGGAAGACATTAGTGAATGGTAACAAAAAAACTCCAACCCAATCATCTAGGGGTCATTTGCCATAATTATGTGGGACATACCAATAACCAATTGTTTCAATCTGCCCAGTTACATTAAATATTATCTGATGTCTGTAGATCCCACCAATCAAAAAAGAAGTCTCTGGGCTAAAGCCTTAATTTAGGAATGTGACAAATTTGGAGGACTGGATGACTGAAAAGTCTTTGTTCCGGACATCAAAAGGTAACAAGACATTTGACTCTCCAAAAGTGTGTCTTTCTCATGGACACACTTCCAAATAAATGCACCATCATCCAATTAAATTCACAGCATCTCTATTGTTTGAAGTTGCTAATTTCACACAAACCTTTGGAAAGGACTGGAATCTCTGGCTCCTGGACATGGAGAGTCCAAGCAGAGCATTGGGGATGGTTTATGGTCAATTACTTCATACTTGTAGTTTAAAAGTGTAGACTAGAATAGCTACGGGCTATATTCTATGTTACTGACTTTCAGTTGCCTAAAGATAGATGTTCTAATTTGGATTATTATATACAAATGTCCCTAAGTGAAGATATTTTTCATGTTTTCCAAAACAGCTCACATTGAACCCTAATACTGGCTTATCAGTGAATGTGTAAATGAGTTGTACTTTTAAAGTAATGCCCAGTAGAAAGCCTTTTAGGAAAGATTTGGGTAGGCTTCCATTTTTAACCTCCCTCTGAACATGCTAGTTACTTGACTGTCAAATTGATGCTCCACTATTTCTTTCCATGAACCTTGGAAGGCATTATTATTATTATTATACAGGATTTATATATTATTATTATTATTATTATACAGGATTTATATATTATTATTATTATTATACAGGATTTATATATTATTATTATACAGGATTTATATATTATTATTATTATACAGGATTTATATATTATTATTATAATACAGGATTTATATATTATTATTATTATTATACAGGATTTATATATATATTATTATTATTATACAGGATTTATATATTATTATTATTATTATACAGGATTTATATATTATTATTATTACTATACAGGATTTATATATTATTATTATACAGGATTTATATATTATTATTATTATTATACAGGATTTATATATTATTATTATACAGGATTTATATAGCACCAACAGTTTGCTCAGCGCTTTACAATATAACAGGAGACAATACAGCAATAATACAGTTCAATACAAAAGGGATAGGAGAGCCCTGATCCTGGGAGCTTACAATCTAGGAGGGAGGGGCTAGTGGTACAAAAGGTAGTAACTGTGGGGGATGGACTGGTAGGAAGAGTAGAAGATTCCATTATTAGCTGAGGGCAGGTTAGGCTTCCCTGAAGAGATGGGTTTTCAGAGATTGCCTAAAAGTGAGCAGAGTAGGCGACAGATAATGGTAGGAGGGGTAGAGAGTTCCAGATAATGGGAGAAGCTCTAGAGAAGCTCTGGAGAAGTCCTGGAGACGAGCATGGGAGAAGGAGACAAGGGAGCTAAAGAGTAGGAGGTCTTGTGAGGAGTGGAGAGTACTGTTTGGGTGGTATTTGGAATATCCATTTGTGTCTTTTGATCCAGCTAATTTTAGATTAGATTAGATTAGGAAATATTACACATTTCAAGGTTGTGGCAACAATTTTGGAATGACTCTTTTTTTGTTCCAGCATGACTGTGCCCCTGTACACAAAGCCAGCTCCTTTTAGACATAGCCACCATAGAGCTCTGACTTCATCTCTATTGAAGACCTTTGCAATTATTTGGAATGCCTATTGCAGGCCAGGTCTTCTTATCCAACACCAGCACTTGACTTCACAAATGTTCCTTTGGCTAAGGCTAGGTTCATTCCTACTGTCGCAAATACCCACAGCCACATCCCGTTTTTCTTGCAAGATGCAGAATGAATAGCACCCAGGGGCGGACTGACAACTCATGGGGCCCCCGGGCAATAGGGGATCATGGGGCCCCTGCGTCCTTGCCCAAACTCAAAAAAACCTGTGAAAAAGGTATCTCATGGGGCCCCCTACTGACCCCAGGCCCTCGGGCAGTGCCCGAGTTTCCAAATGGTCAGTCCGCCCCTGATAGCACCCCCACACATCTCATCTCGCAGGGCAGATGCATTTTGGAAACAGTGCATGAAATGCAGGTAAATGAATGGGCTGCCCTGCCCATGCAAACAAAGGCTGCACCATCTACACTAGTGTGAACAAGGCATTAATGGGCACATATTCCCTTAGACACATTCCAAAGGCCTGGTTCACACCAATGTAGTTTGCTTTTGATCCATTTTTGCAATGCTTTTTGTATTTCACTTTGCTTTTTAGACACGCTTTTTTGCCGCATTTTTACTGTGTTTTGCGTTTTTTCAGCTTTTTTGGGTTTTTTTTGTTAAAGGGGAAATGTTTTTGCTGCAGGGCAGAATAAAAATGCAAAACGCTGCAAAAACGCAGCAAAAATGCATTATGTGAGTTTCAGCAGTGTCTCCATTGAACGCTATTGTAGAAAAAATGCTGCTTTTTTGCATTTGAAAAAAGCCCCTGACCCTTTCCATAAACACAAGAACAGATAGATGTGAACATGTTCAAAACCATGCTAAATGGACCATAGTGCGATTCTGCAAAAAGCAATAAAAAACCCATTGGTGTGAACCAGGCCTAAAGCCTCATTAGTAGAGTGGAAAGTATTAGAGCAGCAAAGTGGGGGGGGGGGGGGGAAATCTATATTAATGCCCATGTTTTGGAAAGGAATGTTCAATAAGCTCACATAGAAGTCATAGTCACATGACCACACTTATTTGGTTTTAATGCATACCTCCCAACTTTTTGAGATGGGAATGAGGGACACCAATTAGCAAATGTATGCAGACAAAGGCCCCTGCCACGCCCCTTTAAAAGACAATTAGGCAAAAAAAAATTAGTTTCACCTTCAAGTGCTTTTTTTTATCCCTACTATTCCTTTATACTGGCTTATGGAGTTTACAAATGCAACAATTTAGAAATTGGATGAAAGGTTTAGCTCTGTGAAACACTTTTTGAAAGATAAATAGTGCATTTTATATACAACTATAAAGATCAGATCAAAATGAGGGACAAATGAGGAGGAAAGAGGGGCAGAGGGACTTTGATCCAAACAGGGACAGTCCAGCAAAATCAGGGACAGTTGGGAGCAGGGGCGGACTGACCATTTGGAAACTCGGGCACTGCCCGAGGGCCTGGGGTCAGTAGGGGGCCCCATGAGATGCCCCTGGTACCTTTTTTCATAGGCTTTTTTGAGTTTGGGTAAGGACACAGGGGCTCCATGATCTCCTATTGCCCGGGGGCCCCATGAGTTGTCAATCCACCCCTGGTTGGGAGGTATGTTAATGTGTACCACTCTCTATCCTAAACTTGTATGTGCCAAATTAGAGCTGTAAACAACCTAAATTCTCCTCAACACTCCTTTAGACTCACTGTGACCGGGAACTGTTGAGCTGAGCTTGTCCCACAGCCTTGTGTAAAGGTAACAAGGACCCTCCAAGGATGGAGAAGATGTCACCTCTGAATGGTAATGGGGCAAGCACAGGAAAGACACACTTTAGAGACAAACCTGCCCTGTTGCCTTTTGGTGCCTCCAAAGAAATTGTAAAGTCCCCACATCACCAGACACTACCTGGGGCGGACTGACAACTCATGGGGCCTCTGAGCAATAGGGGATCATGGGGCCCCTGTGTCCTTGCCCAAACTCAAAAAAGCCTATGAAAAAGGTACCAGGGCATCTCATGGGGCCCCCTACTGACCCCGGGCCCTCGGGCAGTGCCCTGTTTCCAAATGGTCAGTCCGCCCCTGGACACTACTAACCATGGAATAAATGCCTTTTTATGCAATTAGTGTAGAAAGGTTTAAAAATTTTACTATTCAAACAATCCTCTTTGGACCCCCTATGTAGATGGATCAGTAGTTTTCAGCATAGTACATTGGATCCTGGACTTTTGTGGACTTTTATGGCACTGTCACTTAGCTCCATGATTTTCTGGAAGGATTTTGTTCTCGCTAATTGTTGACATGAAAATTATTACATTCAGATGTAGAGTTAGGGCTCGTTCACACTTGGCTGTTTTGCCAACGCTTGCCAAACGCCCCTATAGCGTTTGGCAAGCGTTGGTCCGGCGTTTGCTGAGCGTTTTTTAACGCTCCGCAAACGCCGCATGCACGGTTTAGCGGAAGTTGCTAGGCGTTTGCCGAGCATTAATAACGCCCCACAAACGCCTATAATGCAGTTTGAGTGGTGTTACCGCTCCGCAAACGCCCCGCAACCACGTCGCAACCACATCACAAACGCCGGCCGGGCGCTTGCGGAGCGGCACCATAGACGAGAATAGGAGGCTTCAACGCCTCCTGACTCGTCCAGAGGCGTCCGTTTTGCCGCGACGCAAACGCTCCCGTTAGAACAGCACCATGTGCTGTAATGTGCAGAATTGGCAGAGGCGTTTGGGAAGCGGTAAAAACGCTTCCCAAACGCCTCTCTGCCACCTGCACACAAGGCTAGTGTGAACGTAGCCTTATAGGATTAGGTTAAAACAGAACTCAAATTCAAATTCAAAATCACCCCTGTAGTGAGGCAAGGGTTCAACACATGAGAAACTTACTAGCATACCGAAAGAGAAGCAACATCAGTCTGAAATACCTGGCATCCATGGTTATATATAAAAACAGGTCCAACCATGATCATTGACCTAATGCTGAAAACTATGCAGAACATCCTCCTTGATGACTTACTGCTTCTTAAGCAGGCCATAGATGTGGGGAAAATCGGCCGTTTTTTTTAAGTCGTAAATCGATCGTTCAGATGGCCGACGTTGACACTAATTAATTGTCTACTGCCGTCAACTAATATAATAGCAGTGTCCCTGCATAGAGACCCGCTATTATATTTGACAGAGGAAATAGATTGTGCAGAAGAAGAGAAACAACATTGTATCTATTTGTACTTGAATAGAAACATCTGTATCCGAAATGCATACAAATAGATACAATGTTGCAACTTTTTTTCTTCTCCGTCTTCTTCTGCAAAATCTATTTCATCTTCTTCTCTTTTCTTCTATTCTTCTTGATATTCTATTTCTTCTTCTCCTGCAAAATCTATTTCTTCTATTTATTCTTTTTCTTCATAGTCAATTTATTGTCAAATCGACCAGAAGAACAACCGATTTGACCATAAATTACTGCGAAAATCTACCGATCTAACAAATCGTCCCAGGATTTTCCAGCTTGGACGATTTTCAAAATCTCTTAAAATTAAGAAAAACGGCCGACATTTTCGGATCACAGAAAGAGCCGAAGATGTCGGCTCGGTCATGTGATCAGCTGTGTCCAATCACAGCTGATCACATGTAAACACGGAAATGCCGGTTATCGGCATTTCTCTCCTCACGAGCTGTCACGCTGACAGAGGAGAGGAGAGCCGGTAATCGGCTTTCCGTGGAGGGGACATGTACACTGATCATTAGGGCACTGATGATCAGTGTGCCCTGATGATCAGTGTGGCCCCAGAAGTGCCACCTGTCAGTGCTCATCAGTGCCACGTGCCAGTGCCCATCAATGCCACATATCAGTGCATGCCAGTGCACATCAATGCCACATATCAGTGCCCATCTGAGCTGCCTTTCAATGTCACCCATCAGTGCCAGTCAGTGCCACCTATTGCTGCCAATCAGTGCCACCTATCAGTGCCAGTCAGTGTCGCCTATCAGTGCCAGTCAGTGCCGCCTATCAGTGCCAGTCAGTGCCACCTATCGGTGCCAGTCACTGCTGTCTATCAGTGCCGCCTATCAGTGCCATGTATCATTGTCATGTATCAGTGTCATGTATCAGTGCTGCTTTTCAGTGCCCATCAGTGATGCCTGTCATTGCCCATCAGTGCAACCTACCAGTGGCTCCTCATCAGTGCCCATCACTGCCCATCAGTGCCACCTATCAGTGTCCATCAGTGCAGCCTATCAGTGCCCATCACTGCAGCCTCATTAGCGCAGATCAGTGAAGGAGAAAAATCACTTATTTACAAAATTGTATAACAAAAACTAAGAAAAACATTTTCAAAATTTTCAGTTGTTTTTGGTTTGTTTAAGAAAAAATAAAAATCCCAGAGGTGATTAAATACCATCAAAAGAAAGCTCTATCTGTCTTAAAAAAATGATAAAAATTTCATATGAGTACAGTGTTGCATGACTGTGCAATTGTCATTCAAAGTGTGACAGCGCTGAAAGCTGGAAATTGTCCTGGGCAGGAAGGGGGTATAAGTGCCCGGTAGGCGAGGGGTTAAAGTCCCATTTTCTTCATCTTCTGGCTCATCCAGGATTAAGTATGTTCCGTGTCCTGTGTGCTCTGCAATGTCCTCTCAAATAATGTTACCAGGAAGTCTATTAGCAGGAATGTCTGCCCCTTATGTTGTGGAGAAAAAAATAAGGGGAGACGTTGTGAAGTCCTAGCACACTTCTTGCTCTAGTTTGATGATGTTCCTCATATATACTGTAGATGCAGTACATTGACTGAATATTGTCACCTTAGAACAGAAACCATGGTACTGGCAGGATCACCTGAATATAATAGTCCTAAAAAAAAAAATTATACGGTCACCAAGGAGTGGTAAGCTGCAACATATTACATTTGGATTTAGATATGCTTTGACCATTGGATGTAGACATTAGTAAATGGATGGGTATGCATACATCAACCATATCGTGTACCCCGGTACAAATCATTAGTAACACCTCATCTGGAATATGCAGTTCAGTTTTGGGCACCAATTCACAAAAAGAACATTGGGGAACTGGAGAAAGTACAGAGAAGGGCAACCAAGAGGCATGGAGGAGATCAGCTATGAGGAAAGATTAGAGGAACTGAATTTATTCTCTCTTGAGAAGAGGAGATTAAGGGGGATATGATCACCATGTATAATACATAAGGGGGGATATTATCACCATGTATAATACATAAGGGGGGATATGATCACCATGTATAATACATAAGGGGGGATATGATCACCATGTATAATACATAAGGGGGGATATGATCTCCATGTATAATACATAAGGGGGATATGATCTCCATGTATAATACATACGGGGGGATATGATCTCCATGTATAATACATAAGGGGGGATATGATCTCCATGTATAATACATAAGGGGGGATATGATCTCCATGTATAATACATAAGGGGGATATGATCTCCATGTATAATACATAAGGGGGGATACGATCTCCATGTATAATACATAAGGGGGGATATGATCTCCATGTATAATACATAAGGGGGGATACGATCTCCATGTATAATACATAAGGGGGATATGATCTCCATGTATAATACATAAGGGGGGGATATGATCTCCATGTATAATACATAAGGGGGATATGATCTCCATGTATAATACATAAGGGGGGGTATGATCTCCATGTATAATACATAAGGGGGATATGATCTCCATGTATAATACATAAGGGGGGATATGATCTCCATGTATAATACATAAGGGGGATATGATCTCCATGTATAATACATAAGGGGGGATATGATCTCCATGTATAATACATAAGGGGGGATATGATCTCCATGTATAATACATAAGGGGGGATATGATCTCCATGTATAATACATAAGGGGGATATGATCTCCATGTATAATACATAAGGGGGGATATGATCTCCATGTATAATACATAAGGGGGGATATGATCACCATGTATAATACATAAGGGGGGGATATGATCTCCATGTATAATACATAAGGGGGGATATGATCACCGTGTATAATACATAAGGGGGGATATGATCTCCATGTATAATACATAAGGGGGATATGATCTCCATGTATAATACATAAGGGGGGATATGATCACCGTGTATAATACATAAGGGGGATATGATCACCATGTTTAATACATAAGGGGGATATGATCTCCATGTATAATACATAAGGGGGATATGATCTCCATGTATAATACATAAGGGGGATATGATCTCCATGTATAATACATAAGGGGGGATATGATCTCCATGTATAATACATAAGGGGGGATATGATCACCATGTATAATACATAAGGAGGGATATGATCTCCATGTATAATACATAAGGGGGGATATGATCTCCATGTATAATACATAAGGGGGGATATGATCACCATGTATAATACATAAGGGGGGATATGATCACCATGTATAATACATAAGGGGGGATATGATCACCATGTATAATACATAAGGGGGATATGATCTCCATGTATAATACATAAGGGGGGGATATGATCTCCATGTATAATACATAAGGGGGGGATATGATCTCCATGTATAATACATAAGGGGGGGATATGATCTCCATGTATAATACATAAGGGGGATATGATCACCATGTATAATACATAAGGGGGGATATGATCTCCATGTATAATACATAAGGGGGGTATGATCTCCATGTATAATACATAAGGGGGATATGATCTCCATGTATAATACATAAGGGGGGGATATGATCTCCATGTATAATACATAAGGGGGGATGTGATCTCCATGTATAATACATAAGGGGGATATGATCTCCATGTATAATACATAAGGGGGATATGATCATCATGTATAATACATAAGGGGGATATGATCTCCATGTATAATACATAAGGGGGATATGATCTCCATGTATAATACATAAGGGGGGATATGATCTCCATGTATAATACATAAGGGGGGGGATATGATCACCATGTATAATACATAAGGGGGGGATATGATCTCCATGTATAATACATAAGGGGGATATGATTGCCATGTATAATACATAAGGGGGGATATGATTTCCATGTATAATACATAAGGGGGGATATGATCTCCATGTATAATACATAAGGGGGGATATGATCGCCATGTATAATACATAAGGGGGGATATGATCTCCATGTATAATACATAAGGGGGGATATGATCACCATGTATAATACATAAGGGGGGATATGATTTCCATGTATAATACATAAGGGGGGATATGATCTCCATGTATAATACATAGGGGGGGATATGATCTCCATGTATAAATACATCAGTGGTTCATATAGTGAACTCGGTGTAGTTATTCCCCCTGAGGTCATCACAGAGGACAAGGGGGCGCTCTTTATGTCTGGAGGAAAAGAGATTTAATCTCCAAACACGGAAAGGTTTCTTCACAGTGAGAGCTGTGAGAATGTGGAATAGACTCCCTCAAGAGTTGGTTGTGGCCAGCTCAGTGGATTGCTGTAGGAAAGTCCTGGATTCTTTCTTGGATACACAGAATATAACTGGATATAACATTTATAGGTAAAGTTAATCCAGGGAATATCTGATTGCCTCTCGGGGGATCGGGAAGGAATTTTTTCCCAAGGAGCAAATTGGATCATGCTTTGCTGGGTTTCTTTTTGCCTTCCTCTGGATCAATGGTGGGTATAGGATTATAACTTTTTTTTTGTTTTGTTTGTTTGGTTGAACTGGATGGACTTTTGTCTTTTTTCAGCCAGACTAACTGTGTAACCAACCAGCTTATATTGATCTTTTGGTCCATTGATAATGAACATGAACCATCTGAGTAAGTGTGATTGTTTAGGCAGTGAAGGAGCAGATAACCTGAGGTTTGTTTAATCTTCCCAACCACATTTCTCTTGACAATAGTTATTCAGGGCTGTCCCAAAAAATATTTGATTTCCACCCAGGAAAGGAAGATTGGTATGACGATCTAATGTTACCCTCAGGTGTTTGTTTTGGTGCATCAGCACAAATAGAGATATTCATTTACCCCAGAATCACAATCATGTAAATCAACTGTACACAAGTAAAACATATGGAAAGATCCACAAAGAAGTGACCACTGTCCTCTGAGTCCTCTTAGGTGAGGGTTGGAGACCAGTTGGACAGAAGATCAAACAGTCCCATATGAAAAAGAGAGAAGTGTGTCACTGAAAGTGTGTCCTTGGGAAGTGTGCCTAGGTGACAACAATGAGGAAATGTCCACACTTCTGTCTGACACCTCTGGGGAAGAGGGCCCATATAACTCCAATGGTAGATCTGAGAACTTCAAAGAGACTTCCCATAGAGAAACTTGTTTATACTAGTTGAAGCCCTGACACCTCAAGTTCCAGTTGCCCTCAATGACAATTGAGAATGTTTTCCCATTCAGATGCTTATCCTCAGATTGAGAAATGTTCCTCTGTTTGTAAGTCCATCCAGGACACAAAAAGTATCCAAATTAAAAAATTTTTATGCTCTTTAGCCACATCAATACCGGGCACTTTCACCCCATTCCTGTCCAGGCCAGGTTTCAGCACTCTCACACTTTGAATGCCAATTACTCAGTCATGCAACACTGTACCTTATGAAAATGTTATCCTTTCTTTTAGACAGGTAGAGTTTTCTTTTGGTGGTATTTGATCACCACTGGATTTTTATGCCATGTAAATAAAAAAAGACCAAACATTTTGAAAAAAAAATATTATTCATGCAACACTGTACCCAAATAACATTTTTATAATTCTTTAGTGACAGATAGATCTGTCTTTTGTTGGTATATAATCACCACTGGGGTTTTTTTTTATGTTTTGCAAAATTTTAGGCCAAATTTTATACTGCTACATTTCTTTGGTACAAATAACCCAAATTAGTGTATACCATTTATTCTGTGTGAAAGTTACAAAGTCTACAAGCTACGGTACGGTATATGAAATTTGATCAGTTCTGATGTACTGACTATATGATAAAGGCAAAATCTGTATCCAAAAATAGTAACAAACTTGTGAATAAATTAATATCCTATATATTGACACTTAAAAGTCACAATTTCACCCTTGAAAGTCCAAAAATATAAATCATGAATCCTCTTTAGTGTCAGTTAATTTATCCAAATATATTCTTCATTGTAATAGTCCCAAAATCTGATCCATATCGCTGTGTACCTGCTAGAAAGTTTGTGGGATAATCCTGATGATTGATGACCCATTGGATTATTCTATTATGCAGGCCATAGACGGGTCGAAAATCATCTGAAATTTAAAAAAAACTAAAAATCGGTCGTTAAGTCAGTCAACGTTACCACCAATGTTAAAAAAAATCGGCCGATGTTCAACCCGTCTATGGCCGGCATTAACAACATAACTTCTGTCCCTTGCAGAGACTGGGGAGCACACCATACAATGTGACAGCAATACAAATACATTATTTGGATTACAATGTTTTTATTTGGATACAAATGGATACATTTGTTGCAACCGCAAGACATTAATAGCGGACTTTGTTGCAACCGCAGGACTTTTTCATATAAAATATAATAGCGGACTTCTTCTTTTTATTATTATTATTATTATTATTATTCATATTATTATTCATATTATTATTATTCCTTTCAGGTCACGGCTCATGCGCAAGATTTTTTATCGGTAAAACGATCGGCTGATTTGCCCATCCTTGCCGGGAAAATCAGCCGATTGTCAAAATCGGCCGCAAATTTTCCAACATGACCGATAAAAACAATGTGCAAAACCCTGAAAAATGGCCGACCAATTAACCCACTAACGGTGCGAAAGTGTCCGGACTGGAAGGGGGTGAAAGTGTTCAGACTGGAAGGGGGTGAAAATGTTCAGACTGGAATGGGGTGAAAATGTTCAGACTGGAAGGGGGTGAAAGTGTTCAGACTGGAAGGGGGTGAAAGTGTATAGACTGGAAGGGGGTGAAAGTGTATAGACTGGAAGGGGGGGAAAGTGTCCGGACTGGAAGGGGGGGAAAGTGTCCAGACTGAAAGGGGGTCAAAGTGTCCAGACTGGAAGGGGGTGAAAGTGTCCCGACTGGAAGGGGGTGAAAGTTCAGACTGGAAGGGGTTGAAAGTGTCCAGACTGGAAGGGGGTGAAAGTGTATAGACTGGAAGGGGGTGAAAGTGTATAGACTGGAAGGGGGGGAAAGTGTCCCGACTGGAAGGGGGTGAAAGTGTCCAGACTGGAAGGGGGTGAAAGTGTCCCGACTGGAAGGGGGGGAAAGTGTCCGGACTGGAAGGGGGGGAAAGTGTCTGGACTAGAAGGGGGGGAAAGTGTCCAACTTGAAGTGGTTATCTGATATAATTTACAGATCACAAACAGCTCACTTCATAGATGCATTGGTGGTTCAGTGGTAGAATTCTCGCCTGCCACGCGGGAGGCCCGGGTTCGATTCCCGGCCAATGCAAAAGAATTTTTCCCCCCATCAAGTTGCTACATATTAAAAGTTTGTGGCTCATAACTGTAGAAGAAAAAGTCATCATTGACTCAGATGTACACAAACTCTGCCAAATATGTACATAAGACAGGGGCTATGTGCATAGCTCACTACATTACCCTTTAACTCTTTAGATAGAGAAAAGCCTAATAGCAAAATAATTCTGGATGGTATTTCTGAAGGATTTGCAAGCACAGTGAAAACTTGTATAGAATTGCAGCAGAGCATGCTATTCAGAAGAGCTGACAATCAGCTACAGCCTAAAGTGGAACTGCGCTGTATCTGAGCGCTGCAAACAAAAACGTTATTCAATTGATTTGTAATATCCAAAGCAAACTTCCCCATTCATCCATGTCTCCATGCTTTATTTGGCTGAGAAATCACTTTTAAAAACAGCCCCCTAGCATTTCTGGCAGTGGCCATCTTAATTAAGGGCAGATGATTCATGTAACAATTACTTCCTGGAATCCATCTGCCCTTTGTTCAGGCATGCAGGCGGGAGGGTGTGCTTAGCTTAGAAAAGCCCTCTCCCCCACCCGAATTCCTGATTTCTCCTGTGATGTGTGAAATTTTTTCCCTAGGCGTGAAAACCAGGAAATAACAAAATAAATGTTTAACCACTTCCTGTCTGCCCTATAGCAGAAATACTGCTACAGGGTGGCACGGGTGTACACAAAATCACGTTCACGGCCACGGCTGTCAATCAACGGGTCCCGGCCGGTAATTCGCCTGTGCCCGGTGATTTCCGACGATCACCGACGTGGAGGACGACTGTTTTGCTTACTAACAGTCCTCCTCCCTGTCAGCTGGGGAACACTGCTCTGGATGACTGTGCACAGAACAGCCATCCAGAGCAGTGTGATTACAGTGAGGCACACAGACACTGCCCCCTAGTAAAATACACACAGCACACAGTTAACCCTTTGATCGCCCCTCATGTTAACCCCTTCCTGCCCAGTGCCATTGGTACAGTGTCAGTGCTTTTCTTAAGCACTACTTACTGTATTGGTGTCACTGGGGATGTTAGTGACACCAAATCAGTTCCCCTCCAGTGTCAGAATGCCCGCCGCAGTCCCACTATAAGTCGCTGATCGCTGCCACTACTAGTGAAAATGAAAAAAAAAATTCCAGTATTTATACCGCCATTTGTAGACACTAACATTCACGTAAACCAATTCATTTATGTGTATTGGGATTTATTTTAGCAAAGACATGGAGCAGAATACATTTTGGTTTAAATTTATGACAAAATTAGATTTTTTAAATTTTTTTGATGGACATGTTTAATAGCAACAAGTCAAAAAATATAGGTTTTTTTTCTCAAAATTGTCGGTCTTTTTTTTTATAGCGCAAAAAATAAAAAACACACAGGCGATCAAATTCCACCGAAAGAAAGCTCAATTTGGGGGAAAAAAGGATGTAAATTTCATTTGGGTGCAGCGTTGCACGACCGCGCAATTGTCAGTTAAAATATTGCAGTGCCGTAACACAACAAAATGGCCTGGTCAGGAAGGGGGGTAAATCTTCAGGAGGGCAAGGGGTTAAAAAAAGGTTAAAGCAAGTAAATATTATTATTATTATTTTTATTATACAGGATTTATATATTATTATTATTATACAGGATTTATATATTATTATTATACAGGATTTATATATTATTATTATTATACAGGATTTATATATTATTATTATTATTATACAGGATTTATATATTATTATTATACAGGATTTATATAATATTATTATTATTATACAGGATTTATATATTATTATTATACAGGATATATATTATTATTGTTATTATACGGATTTATATATTGTTATTATACAGGATTTATATATTATTATTATTATTATTATACAGGATTTATATATTATTATTATACAGGATATATATTATTATTGTTATTATACGGATTTATATATTATTATTATACAGGATTTATATAATATTATTATTATTATACAGGATTTATATATTATTATTATTATACAGGATTTATATATTATTATTATACAGGATTTATATATTATTATTATACAGGATTTATATATTATTATTATTATACAGGAGTTATATATTATTATTATACAGGATTTATATATTATTATTATACAGGATTTCTATATTATTATTATACAGGATTTATATATTATTATTATTATACAGGATTTATATAGCACCAACAGTTTGCTCAGCACTTTACAATATAACGGGAGACAATACAGCAACAATACAGTTCAATACAAGAGGGTTAGGAGGGCCCTGATCCTTGGAGCTTACAATTCCAGGAGGGAGGGGCTAGTGGTACAAAAGGTAGTAACTGTGGGGGATGGCCTGATAGGGTTGATAGAAGATTTGGTTATTAGCTGAGGGAAGGATAGGCTTCCCGGAAGAGAGAGGTTTTCAGAGATCACCTAAAAGTAGGCAGAGTAGGTGATAGTCGAACATATTGGGTAGAGAATTCCAGAGGATGGGGGAGGCTCTGGAAAAGTCCTGGAGATGAGCATGGGAGGAGGAGACAAGGGAGCTAGAGAGCAGGAGGTCGTGGGAGGAGCGGAGAGGACAGTTTGGGTGATATTTGGAGACAAGATTGATGATGTAATTTGCCACTGTAAATGCTTTGTCAACCTTCTAACTGCAACTTTTTCTGG
Organism: Staurois parvus; assembly: GCF_062004578.1. Classification (NCBI taxonomy): domain Eukaryota; kingdom Metazoa; phylum Chordata; class Amphibia; order Anura; family Ranidae; genus Staurois; species Staurois parvus. Next base: position 104,377 of record NW_028319148.1, on the reverse strand, counting down.
ACAGCTTGGTCTGTTAAAGGAAGCTCTAAAGTAACAGACATTCTGGTCAGATCAAACTAAAAAATCCCAGCGCCAATCAAAGAAAGTATACAATTATGCAGCTGTGCACCAGTGAAAACCACCAATAATGAATAACACAAAAAACAGCGCAAAAATTAAATAAATAAAAATAATCACAAATAAATAAATGTCCGTGCAAAAATATATATATAATATTTCAAACATAAGTCCTTATGTGCTTCCACCTAATCACCACGTGAAAAATAATATTGACCGCACTCACCAGATGGAGGTGAGTAATAAGCCTCCTAATAAGGTCTTGAGAACGCCCTGTGGGTGGGGCGAAACGCGTTGACGCACTTCCGGTCTGCCGTCATCTTGGCCTACGCCACTTCCGGTATTTGGAACGCACGCCGACTTTTGCGGTTCAAGCGGCCATTTTTGAGGTGGAAAGCTGGTCATCCTCTACAGTGATTCTTAAAGCGTGAGATCCCTGTATTTACAATTTGGAAACTTGTTCCTTTGAAGCCTTTGAGGCTATTAAACAAGGCCTGTTATTTTATTGAAACATGTGAGTGTCCTTATTCTATGGATTTATATGGTATTGAGTGGCAGTATTACACTATGTAGCCTTTCTTTCCTTGCACACTATTGAGGATTCCATGGAGAAGTAGAGCGGAGTCGATTGCTGTATCTAAGCAGGGTGAAGGCGATTTGAGTTCCTCCTGAGGGGCTATAGGATCCCTTATATCCTATGAGGCTTATTACTCACCTCCATCTGGTGAGTGCGGTCAATATTATTTTTCACGTGGTGATTAGGTGGAAGCACATTTTGGAACATTGTCTTGAAAATCCTTTTGGGAAAATAAGGACTTATGTTTGAAATATTATATATATATTTTTGCACGGACATTTATTTATTTGTGATTATTTTTATTTATTTAATTTTTGCACTGTTTTTTGTGTTATTCATTCTGGTCAGATCACCAGGTGAAAATTATGGAGAAAAGCCTAAAATAGAAAGTAGAAAATATTGGGTTTGGGGTTTAAAACAGCTTTAATTTCAGTGCTGGCCATGATGACCAGAAGCCCTGATTGCTATTGTTACACCATTGGGCAAAAATAGAAAAGCTGGGCAAGAAAAAAACAAAAACCATTTACCGTATTTTTCGCTCCATAAAATGCACCTGACCATAAGACGCGCCTAGGTTTTTGAGGCGAAAAACAAGAAAAAAAAATATTCTGATCCAATGGACTGCAGACACAGTACAGGGGATGACCAGAGACTGCGGACACAGTACAGGAGAAGACCAGAGACTGCGGACACAGTACAGGAGATGACCAGAGACTGCAGACAGTACAGGAGATGACCAGAGACTGCAGACAGTACAGGAGATGACCAGAGACTGCAGACACAGTACAGGGGATGACCAGAGACTGCGGACAGTACAGGAGATGACCAGAGACTGCAGACATAGTACAGGAGATGACCAGAGACTGCGGACAAAGTGCAGGAGATGACCAGAGACTGCGGACATAGTACAGGAGATGACCAGAGACTGCAGACATAGTACAGGAGATGACCAGAGACTGCAGACACAGTACAGGAGATGACCAGAGACTGCGGACACAGTGCAGGAGATGACCAGAGACTGCGGACACAGTGCAGGAGATGACCAGAGACTGCGGACAAAGTGCAGGAGATGACCAGAGACTGCGGACACAGTGCAGGAGATGACCAGAGACTGCGGACACAGTGCAGGAGATGACCAGAGACTGCGGACACAGTGCAGGAGATGACCAGAGACTGCGGACACAGAGCAGGAGATGACCAGAGACTGCGGACACAGTGCAGGGAATGACCAGAGACTGCTGACAGTGCAGGGAATGACCAGAGACTGCAGACAGTGCAGGGCATGACCTGAGACTGCAGACAGTACAGGAGATGACCAGAGACTGGAGACAGTACAGGAGATGACCAGAGACTGCGGACACAGTACAGGAGATGACCAGAGACTGCAGACAGTACTGGGATGACCAGAGACTGCAGACAGTACTGGGATGACCAGAGACTGCAGACAGTACAGGGATGACCAGAGACTGCAGACAGTACAGGGATGACCAGAGACTGCTGACAGTGCAGGGAATGACCAGAGACTGCAGACATTGCAGGGAATGACCAGAGACTGCAGACAGTGCAGGGAATGACCAGAGACTGCTGACCTTTGGGGAGGGAGGGGGAGCGGGTACCTGAATTTGACAGGTACCCGCTTCCACTTCCGCAGAGTTGTCCTTCGCTCTTCTTCCCGGGCCGGCTTCTGTGACAGCCGGGTGCCCACTGCGCATGCGCGAGAAGCGCTGTGCTTTGTGAATGGCCCGGCGCCTTCTGGGACCTGTCATGTGTCCCAGAAGACACCGGATCATTCACAAAGCGCAGCACATGCGCAGTGGGCACCCGGCTGTCACAGAAGCCGGTGCGGGAAGACTGTGCAGCGCTGGAGCGAGGAACAGGTAAGGCCTTGCAGGAGACAACAGCTGAGCGGCCGGCCCGGTATTCTGACATGGTGGCGGCAGAAATACCGGACCGGCCTCTTTACATTCGCTCCATAAGACGCACTGACATTTTCCCCCCTTTTTTTGGGGGAAAAAAGTGCGTCTTATGGAGCGAAAAATACGGTAACTATCAGAAGCTGGTATGAATGTTATTCCATCGCTGGCAGAGGACCACACAATACATACCAAAGGGCCACATACGCCCCTAGGGCCAGGCACTGGGGAATTAGATGAACACAATCAGCCAATATTCATATGGACCGTCTGTTTATATGGACATGCATCCAATGCACCCTAAAGTACCGAAATTTGGATGTGAACCTTTTTTCAGAACACAACTCCATTCTACACACTACTGTGTGTTGATTTATTGCATTCAAAATGTATGGCACCCCCCCCCCCCCAAAAAAAATAAAATAATGCATGCCACTTACTTTGCTTTGCTTTGCATTGCCGTAGCGCATGTGATAGCTCACGCCTTCCCACAATGCATTAGTGCAACTGGGCGCTAGATTTATGCCACAACAAAGACATTTTGTTTCTATCAAGCTAAACAAGAAAGTTTAATACGTCTTGTCATGTTTCACATGACTGTCATATGCCTTTAAGTGTTCTCTGTATTTTGTCTCTGCTCCTCCCTTTCCTTTGGTTTTAGTTCATCCTGTATAGATAGCCCCACCCCTTTCCCAGTAATGCACTTCAGTTTCAAGCCTCATGTCATGAAGCAGATCACATTATGATCTTTTGGCCTATTGTTCATTGTTCATTGTTCATTGTTCATGTTCATTGTTGTAAGATTCTCTCAGTTTATGGAATAAACTTCACAAGATCTACAAGGTGTCGTCTGGATCGAGTCACTGCCTGTGTTATTCACCTAAGATTGGAGTTATCGCTATCTCATCACAACTGTAAGTTGCAGAGATCACACTTTCAATGCTTAGATTGGAGAGACAGAACATGGCTTCTATTATGAAAGAATACTTACAAATATATAATAGCAGCAGCTGTAGAAAGCAAAGTGAATAGACCACCACTGGGTGTTTATTGAAGGTTTATTGTTGATGTTGTCCAATGAATACCATGAGGACCAGAATGTTTATTAGAAAGCACTGTTCTAAAAAAAATAAAAAATACTTTTGAAATAAACATTTTTTTATTTTCATAGCACTCTTAAGTTTTGGATTGATTATTCCAAGATGTAAAACACATTGCATTGGCCGGGAATCGAACCCGGGCCTCCCGCGTGGCAGGCGAGAATTCTACTACTGAACCACCAATGCATTTCTGTTTGGTGCTGCTGCTGAACAGAATAAAATTAGATAGTATATTCAGTATACAGTCCTGCTGTATGTGCAAATTTCTCAGATTCTTAGGCTTCATGCACACTGGATGTACAAGAAAAAATGCTTTTACAGGCATTTGACATTTATTTTTCTCAGCCTCTAAATGCGCCTCTATGTTAGTATGTTTATGGCCATGCACACCTAGGAATGTACAGGCGTATTACAAGAGGAATGTATGGAGGTTGAAAAAAAACACCAGAAAAAATACTAAATGCACCAAAATGCAGTTAGCACTTGAGTGTTCATTCATTCCATTTGCCAGAATAAATGAATATAGTGAGAGGGAAGAGTGAGAGGGAAAATTGAGAGGGAAGAGTGAGAGGGAGAAAGAGAGGGGAGAGAGAGGGAAGAGAGAGAGAAGAGTGAGAGGGAAGAGTGAGAGGGGAGAGTGAGAGGGAGAGAGAGGGAAAAGTGAGAGGGAAGAGAGAGAGTGTAGAAAGAGAGGGAAGAGTGAGTGGGAAGAGTGAGAGGGGAGAGGGAAGAGAGAGAGGGAAGAATGAGAGGGAGAGAGAGGGAAAAGTGAGAGGGAAGAGAGAGAGTGTAGAGAGAGAGGGAAGAGTGAGTGGGAAGAGTGAGTGGGAAGAGTGAGAGGGAGGAGTGAGAGGGAAGAGAGAGAGGGAAGAGTGAGTGGGAAGAGTGAGTGGGAAGAGTGAGAGGGAGGAGTGAGAGGGAAGAGAGAGAGGGAAGAGTGAGAGGGGAGAGAGAGAGAAGCGTGAGAGGGAGGACTGAGAGGGGAGAGTGAGAGGGAAGAGTGAGAGGGAATAGAGAGAGGGAAGAGTGAGAGGTAGAGAGAGGGAAGAGTGAGAGGGAAGAGTGAGAGGGAAGAGAGAGAGGGGGAAGAGTGAGAGAGGGAAGGGGGAGAGAGAGAGAGAGAGAAGGGGGGAAGAGTTAGAGAGAGTCATATACACAAACACACTCATTGAACTCTCTCTCTCTCATTGGGGGGCGCACAATTTTTGTGTTGCCTAGGGCAGCACATAACCTAAATACACCACTGCGCAGGTGCATGAGATTCTGAGTGAACCAGTTTTAGTAAATAAACCCCACTCTGTGTGTCTATTGTTGAGGTTTACATGAGGAAAACCAGTTAATCCCAAAGGGTTAAATTACTTTTTCTTGCCACTATAAATGTTTTGTCTCAACCTTCTAACTGCCACTTTTGCTGGACAGTTTGGTCTGTTAGAGGAAGCTGTAAAGTAACAGACATTCTGGCCAGATCACCAGGTGAAAATTATGGAGAAAAGCCTAAAATAGAAAACAGAAAATGTTGGGTTTGGGGTTTAAAACAGCTTTAATTTCAGTGCTGGCCATGATGACCAGAAGCCCTGATTGCTCTTGTTACACCATTGGACAAAAACAGAAAAACTGGGCAAAACAAAAACAAAACATTTATCTAGCAGAAGCTGGTATGAATGTTATTCCATCACTGGCAGAGGACCACACAATACATACCAAAGGGCCACATACGCCCCTAGGGCCAGGCACTGGGGAATTAGATGAACACAATCAGCCAATATTCCTATGGACCGTCTGTTTCTATGGACATGCATCCAATGCACCCTAAAGTACCGAAATTTGGATGTGACCCTTTCTTCAGAACACAACTCCATTCTACACACTACTGTGTGTTGATTTATTACATTCAAAATGTATGGCACCCCCCCCCAAAAAAAAAAAATAATGCATGCCATGTACTTTACTTTGCTTTGCATTGCCGTAGCGCATGTGATAGCTCACGCCTTCCCACAATGCATTAGTGCAACTGGGCGCTGGATTAATGCCACAACAAAGACATTTTGTTTCTATCAAGCTAAACAAGTAAATTGTAATACGTCTTGTCATGTTTCACATAACTGTCATATGCCTTTAAGTGTTCTCTGTATTTTGTCTCTGCTCCTCCCCTTCCTTTGGTTTAGTTCATGCTGTATAGATAGCCCCACCCCTTTTGTTCATTTTTCCCAGTAATGCATTTCAGCTTCAAACCTCATGTCATGAAGCAGATCACATTATGATCTTTTGACCTATCCGATGTTCATTGTTGTAAGATTCTCTCAGTTTATGGAATAAACTTCACAAGATCTACAAGGTATCATCTGGATTGAGTCACTGCCTGTGTTATTCACCTAAGATTGGAGTTATCGCTATCTCATCATAACTGTAAGTTACAGAGAGCACACTTTCAATGCTTAGATTGGAGAGACAGAACATGGCTTCTATTATGAAAGAATACTTACAAATATATAATAGCAGCAGCTGTAGAAAGTTAGCAAAGTGAATAGACCACCACTGGGTGTTTATTGAATGTTTATTGTTGATATTGTCCAATGAATACCACGAGGACCAGAATGTTTATTAGAAAGCACTGTTCTAAATAAAAACAAAAAAAAAACCTTTGAGATAAACCTTTTTTTAATTTCATAGCTTAAGTTTTGGATTGATTAGTCCAAGATGCAAAACACATTGCATTGGCCGGGAATCGAACCCGGGCCTCCCGCGTGGCAGGCGAGAATTCTACCACTGAACCACCAATGCATTTCTGTGGGCCAGGGCTGGACAGTACAAAATTAGATAGTATATTCAGTATACAGTCCTGCTGTATGTGCAAATTTCTCAGATTCTTAGGCTTCATGCACACTGGATGTACAAGAAAAAATGCTTTTACAGGCATTTGACATTTATTTTTATCAGCCTCTAAATGCGCCTCTATGTTAGTATGTTTATGGCCATGCACCCCTAGGAATTTACAGGCGTATTAGAAGAGGAATGTATGGAGGTTGAAAAAAAACACAACACCAGAAAAAATACTGAATGCGCCAAAATGCAATTAGCACTTGAGTGTTCATTCATTCCATTTGCCAGAATAAATGAATATAGTGAGAGGGAGAGAGAAGGAGAAAGAGAGGGAAGAGAGAGAGGGGAGAGAGAGAGGAAAGAGTGAGAGGGAAGAGTGAGGGAAATTTGAGAGGGAAGAGAGAGAGGGAAGAGAGAGAGGGGAGAGGGAAGAGTGAGAGGGAAGAGAGAGAGGGAAGAGTGAGAGGGAAGAGTGAGAGGGAGAGAGAGGGAAATTTGAGAGGGAAGAGTGAGAGGGAAGAGAGAGAGGGAGAGGGGAGAGTGAGAGGGAGAGAGAGAGAGAGGGAAAAGTGAGAGGGAAGAGAGATAGTGTAGAGTGAGAGGGAAGAGAGAGAGGGAAGAGTGAGTGGGAAGAGTGAGAGGGATAGAGAGGGAAGAGTGAGAGGGAGGAGTGAGAGGGAGGAGTGAGAGGGAAGAGAGAGAGGGAAGAGAGAGAGGGAAGAGTGAGAAGGAGGAGTGAGAGGGGACAGTGAGATGGATAGAGAGGGAAGAGTGAGAGGGAGGAGTGAGAGGGAAGAGAGAGAGGGAAGAGAGAGAGGGAAGAGTGAGAGGGAGGAGTGAGAGGGAGGAGTGAGAGGGATAGAGAGGGAAGAGTGAGAGGAAAGAGAGAGAGGAAAGAGTGAGGTAGAGAGAGGGAAGAGTGAGAGGGAAGAGTGAGAGGGAAGAGAGAGAGGGAAGAGAGAGAGAGGAAAGAGTGAGAGGTAGAGAGAGGGAAGAGGGAGAGAGGGAAGAGAGAGGGAAGGGGGAGAGAGAGAATCATATACACAAACACACTCATTGAACTCTCTCGCTCTCTCATTGGGGGGCGCACAATGTTTGTGTTGCCTAGGACAGCACATAACCTAAATACACCACTGCGCAGGTGCATGAGATTCTGAGTGAACAGTTTTAGTAAATAAACCCCACTCTGTGTGTCTATTGTTGAGGTTTACATGAGGAAAACCAGTTAATCCCAAAGGGTTAAATTACTTTTTCTTGCCACTATAAATGTTTTGTCTCAACCCTCTAACTGCCACTTTTGCTGGGCAGCTTGATCTGTTAAAGGAAGCTGTAAAGTAACAGACATTCTGGCCAGATCACCAGGTGAAAATTATGGAGAAAAGCCTAAAATAGAAAACAGAAAATGTTGGGTTTGGGGTTTAAAACAGCTTTAATTTCAGTGCTGGCCATGATGACCAGAAGCCCTGATTGCTCTTGTTACACCATTGGACAAAAACAGAAAAACTGGGCAAAACAAAAACAAAACATTTATCTAGCAGAAGCTGGTATGAATGTTATTCCATCACTGGCAGAGGACCACACAATACATACCAAAGGGCCACATACGCCCCTAGGGCCAGGCACTGGGGAATTAGATGAACACAATCAGCCAATATTCCTATGGACCGTCTGTTTCTATGGACATGCATCCAATGCACCCTAAAGTACCGAAATTTGGATGTGACCCTTTTTTCAGAACACAACTCCATTCTACACACTACTGTGTGTTGATTTATTGCATTCAAAATGTATGGCACCCCCCAAAAAAAATAATGCATGCCATGTACTTTGCTTTGCATTCCCGTAGCGCATGTGATAGCTCACTCCTTCCCACAATGCATTAGTGCAACTGGGCGCTAGATTAATGCCACAACAAAGACATTTTGTTTCTATCAAGCTAAACAAGTAAATTTTAATACGTCTTGTCATGTTTCATATGACTGTCATATGCCTTTAAGTGTTCTCTGTATTTTGTCTCTGCTCCTCCCTTTCCTCTGGATTAGTTCATGCTGTATAGATAGCTCCACCCTTTTGTTCATTTTTCCCAGTAATGCACCTCAGCTTCAAACCTCATGTCATGAAGCAGATCACATTATGATCTTTTGACCTATCCGATGTCCGTTGTTGTAAGAGTCTCTCAGTTTATGAAATAGACTTCACAAGATCTACAAGGTATCATCTGGATCGAGTCACTGCCTGTGTTATTCACCTAAGATTGGAGTTATCGCTATCTCATCATAACTGTAAGTTACAGAGATCACACTTTCAATGCTTAGATTGGAGAGACAGAACATGGCTTCTATTATGAAAGAATACTTACAAATATATAATAGCAGCAGCTGTAGAAAGTTAGCAAAGTGAATAGACCACCACTGGGTGTTTATTGAATGTTTATTGTTGATGTTGTCCAATGAATACCACGAGGACCAGAATGTTTATTAGAAAGCACTGTTCTAAATAAAAACAAAAAAAAAACCTTTGAGATAAACCTTTTTTTAATTTCATAGCTTAAGTTTTGGATTGATTAGTCCAAGATGCAAAACACATTGCATTGGCCGGGAATCGAACCCGGGCCTCCCGCGTGGCAGGCGAGAATTCTACCACTGAACCACCAATGCATTTCTGTGGGCCAGGGCTGAACAGTATAAAATTAGATAGTATATTCAGTATACAGTCCTGCTGTATGTGCAAATTTCTCAGATTCTTAGGCTTCATGCACACTGGATGTACAAGAAAAAATGCTTTTACAGGCATTTGACATTTATTTTTATCAGCCTCTAAATGCGCCTCTATGTTAGTATGTTTATGGCCATGCACCCCTAGGAATTTACAGGCGTATTAGAAGAGGAATGTATGGAGGTTGAAAAAAAACACAACACCAGAAAAAATACTGAATGCGCCAAAATGCAATTAGCACTTGAGTGTTCATTCATTCCATTTGCCAGAATAAATGAATATAGTGAGAGGGAGAGAGAAGGAGAAAGAGAGGGAAGAGAGAGAGGGGAGAGAGAGAGGAAAGAGTGAGAGGGAAGAGTGAGGGAAATTTGAGAGGGAAGAGAGAGAGGGAAGAGAGAGAGGGGAGAGGGAAGAGTGAGAGGGAAGAGAGAGAGGGAAGAGTGAGAGGGAAGAGTGAGAGGGAGAGAGAGGGAAATTTGAGAGGGAAATTTGAGAGGGAAGAGTGAGAGGGAAGAGAGAGAGGGAGAGGGGAGAGTGAGAGGGAGAGAGAGAGAGAGAGAGGGAAAAGTGAGAGGGAAGAGAGATAGTGTAGAGTGAGAGGGAAGAGAGAGAGGGAAGAGTGAGTGGGAAGAGTGAGAGGGATAGAGAGGGAAGAGTGAGAGGGAGGAGTGAGAGGGAGGAGTGAGAGGGAAGAGAGAGAGGGAAGAGAGAGAGGGAAGAGTGAGAGGGAGGAGTGAGAGGGGACAGTGAGATGGATAGAGAGGGAAGAGTGAGAGGGAGGAGTGAGAGGGAAGAGAGAGAGGGAAGAGAGAGAGGGAAGAGTGAGAGGGAGGAGTGAGAGGGAGGAGTGAGAGGGGAGAGTGAGAGGGATAGAGAGGGAAGAGTGAGAGGAAAGAGAGAGAGGAAAGAGTGAGGTAGAGAGAGGGAAGAGTGAGAGGGAACAGTGAGAGGGAAGAGTGAGAGGGAAGAGAGAGAGAGGAAAGAGTGAGAGGTAGAGAGAGGGAAGAGGGAGAGAGGGAAGAGAGAGGGAAGGGGGAGAGAGAGAATCATATACACAAACACACTCATTGAACTCTCTCGCTCTCTCATTGGGGGGCGCACAATGTTTGTGTTGCCTAGGACAGCACATAACCTAAATACACCACTGCGCAGGTGCATGAGATTCTGAGTGAACAGTTTTAGTAAATAAACCCCACTCTGTGTGTCTATTGTTGAGGTTTACATGAGGAAAACCAGTTAATCCCAAAGGGTTAAATTACTTTTTCTTGCCACTATAAATGTTTTGTCTCAACCCTCTAACTGCCACTTTTGCTGGGCAGCTTGATCTGTTAAAGGAAGCTGTAAAGTAACAGACATTCTGGCCAGATCACCAGGTGAAAATTATGGAGAAAAGCCTAAAATAGAAAACAGAAAATGTTGGGTTTGGGGTTTAAAACAGCTTTAATTTCAGTGCTGGCCATGATGACCAGAAGCCCTGATTGCTATTGTTACACCATTGGACAAAAACAGAAAAACTGGGCAAAACAAAAACAATACATTTAACTAGCAGAAGTTGGTATGAATGTTATTCCATCACTGGCAGAGGACCACACAATACATACCAAAGGGCCACATACGCCCCTAGGGCCAGGCACTGGGGAATTAGATGAACACAATCAGCCAATATTCCTATGGACCGTCTGTTTCTATGGACATGCATCCAATGCACCCTAAAGTACCGAAATTTGGATGTGACCCTTTTTTCAGAACACAACTCCATTCTACACACTACTGTGTGTTGATTTATTGCATTCAAAATGTATGGCACCCCCCCAAAAAAAATAATGCATGCCATGTACTTTGCTTTGCATTCCCGTAGCGCATGTGATAGCTCACTCCTTCCCACAATGCATTAGTGCAACTGGGCGCTAGATTAATGCCACAACAAAGACATTTTGTTTCTATCAAGCTAAACAAGTAAATTTTAATACGTCTTGTCATGTTTCATATGACTGTCATATGCCTTTAAGTGTTCTCTGTATTTTGTCTCTGCTCCTCCCTTTCCTCTGGATTAGTTCATGCTGTATAGATAGCTCCACCCTTTTGTTCATTTTTCCCAGTAATGCACCTCAGCTTCAAACCTCATGTCATGAAGCAGATCACATTATGATCTTTTGACCTATCCGATGTCCGTTGTTGTAAGAGTCTCTCAGTTTATGAAATAGACTTCACAAGATCTACAAGGTGTCGTCTGGATCGAGTCACTGCCTGTGTTATTCAACTAAGATTGGAGTTATCGCTATCTCATCACAACTGTAAGTTACAGAGATCACACTTTTAATGCTTAGATTGGAGAGACAGAACATGGCTTCTATTATGAAAGAATACTTACAAATATATAAAAGCAGCAGCTGTAGAAAGTTAGGAAAGTGAATAGACCACCACTGGGTGTTTATTGAAGGTTTATTGTTGATGTTGTCCAATGAATACCACGAGGACCAGAATGTTTATTAGAAAGCACTGTTCTAAAAAAAAAAATAATAGTAATACCTTTGAAATAAAAATTTTTTTATTTTCATAGCACTCTTTTAAGTTTTGGATTGATTAGTCCACGATGCAAAACACATTGCATTGGCCGGGAATCGAACCCGGGCCTCCCGCGTGGCAGGCGAGAATTCTACCACTGAACCACCAATGCATTTTTGCAAGCTGCTGCTGCTGGACAGTACAAAATTAGATAGTATATTCAGTATACAGTCCTGCTGTATGTGCAAATTTCTCAGATTCTTAGGTTTCATGCACACTGGATGTACAAGAAAAAATGCTTTTACAGGCATTTGACATTTCTTTTTCTCAGCCTCTAAATGCGCCTCTATGTTAGTATGTTTGTGGCCATGCACCCCTAGGAATTTACAGGCGTATTACAAGAGGAATGTTTGGAGGTTGAAAAAAAACACAACACCAGAAAAAATACTAAATGCACCAAAATGCAGTTAGCACTTGAGTGTTCATTCATTCCATTTGCCAGAATAAATGAATATAGTGAGAGGGAGAGAGAGGGAAGAGAGAGATGGAAAATTGAGGGAAGAGTGAGAGGGAGAAAGAGAGGGGAGAGAGAGAGGGGAGAAAGAGAGGGAAGAGTGAGAGGGAAGAGTGAGAGGGAAAATTGAGAGGGAAGAGAGAGGGAAGAGTGAGAGGGGAGAGTGAGAGGGAAGAGAGATAGTGTAGAGTGAGAGAGAAGAGAGAGAGGGAATAGTGAGAGGGATAGAAAGGGAAGAGTGAGAGGGAGGAGTGAGAGGGAGGAGTGAGAGGGAGGAGTGAGAAGGAAGAGTGAGAGGAAAGAGTGAGAGGAAAGAGTGAGAGGTAGAGAGAGGGAAGAGTGAGAGAGGAAAGAGTAAGAGGTAGTGAGAGGGAAGAGTGAGAGGGAAGAGGGAGAGGGAAGAGGGAGAGGGAGAGAGGGAAGGGGGAGAGAGGGAAGGGGGAGAGAGAGAGAGAGAATCATATACACAAACACACTCATTGAACTCTCTCTCTCTCTCATTGGGGAGTGCACAATTTTTTTGTTGCCTAGGGCAGCACATAACCTAAATACACCACTGCGCAGGTGCATGAGATTCTGAGTGAAACAGTTTTAGTAAATAAACCCCACTCTGTGTGTCTATTGTTGAGGTTTACATGAGGAAAACCAGTTAATCCCAAAGGGTTAAATTACTTTTTCTTGCCACTTTAAATGCTTTGTCAACCTTCTAACTGCCACTTTTGCTGGGCAGCTTGATCTGTTAAAGGAAGCTGTAAAGTAACAGACATTCTGGCCAGATCACCAGGTGACAATTATGGAGAAAAGCCTAAAATAGAAAAAAGAAAATGTTGGGTTTGGGGTTTAAAACAGCTTTAATTTCAGTGCTGGCCATGATGACCAGAAGCCCTGATTGCTATTGTTACACCATTGGACAAAAACAGAAAAACTGGGCAAAACAAAAACAATACATTTAACTAGCAGAAGTTGGTATGAATGTTATTCCATCACTGGCAGAGGACCACACAATACATACCAAAGGGCCACATACACCCCTAGGGCCAGGCACTGGGGAATTAGATGAACACAATCAGCCAATATTCCTATGGACCGTCTGTTTATATGGACATGCATCCAATGCACCCTAAAGTACCGAACTTTGGATGTGAACCTTTCTTCAGAACACAACTCCATTCTACACACTACTGTGTGTTGATTTATTGCATTCAAAATGTATGGCACCCCCCCAAAAAAAAATAATGCATGCCATGTACTTTGCTTTGCATTGCCGTAGCGCATGTGATAGCTCACACCTTCCCACAATGCATTAGTGCAACTGGGCGCTAGATTAATGCCACAACAAAGACATTGTTGTGGCATTAATCTAGACATTTTGTTTCTATCAAGCTAAACAAGTACATTGTAATACGTCTTGTCATGTTTCACATGACTGTCATATGCCTTTAAGTGTTCTCTGTATTTTGTCTCTGCTCCTCCCCTTCCTTTGGTTTAGTTCATGCTGTATAGATAGCCCCACCCCTTTTGTTCATTTTTCCCAGTAATGCATTTCAGCTTCAAACCTCATGTCATGAAGCAGATCACATTATGATCTTTTGACCTATCCGATGTTCATTGTTGTAAGATTCTCTCAGTTTATGGAATAAACTTCACAAGATCTACAAGGTATCATCTGGATCGAGTCACTGCCTGTGTTATTCACCTAAGATTGGAGTTATCGCTATCTCATCACAACTGTAAGTTGCAGAGATCACACTTTCAATGCTTAGATTGGAGAGACAGAACATGGCTTCTATTATGAAAGAATACTTACAAATATATAATAGCAGCAGCTGTAGAAAGTTAGCAAAGTGAATAGACCACCACTGGGTGTTTATTGAAGGTTTATTGTTGATTTTGTCCAATGAATACCATGAGGACCAGGATGTTTATTAGAAAGCACTGGTCTAAATAAAAACAAAAGAAAAACCTTTGAGATAAACCTTTTTTTAATTTCATAACACTCTTTAGTTTTGGATTGATTAGTCCAAGATGCAAAACACACTGCATTAGCCGGGAATCGAACCCGGGCCTCCCGCGTGGCAGGCGAGAATTCTACCACTGAACCACCAATGCATTTCTGTGGGCCAGGGCCGGACAGTACAAAATTAGATAGTATATTCCAGTGATGGCGAACCCGTGGCACGCGTGCCACAGCCGGCACGCCGAGCCTTATCTGTGGGCACGCCAGGAGAATCCAGCGGCGCGCTGTCTTCCCGGCTGTAGTGTGCGTGACAGCCGGGTCCCAAGTGCGCATGCACAAGAAGCAGTGCTCTTTGTGAATGGTAAGGCGGTACCTGGGACACATGACAGATCCCAGAAGCCGCCGGACCAATCACAAAGCGCAGCGCTTCTCGCGCATGCGCACTGGGCATCCGGCTGTCCGATGAGCGCCCACACTACAGAAGCCGGGAAGACAACGCGCGGCTGGATAAAGGAACAGGTAAGATAAAAAAAAAAAACTCTGCGGAAGTAAGAGCGGGTACCTGTCAAATTCAAGTACCCGCTCCCCACCTCCCCAAAGGTCAGCAGTCATCTCTGTACTGTCCGCAGTCTCTGGTCATCCCTGTGCTGTCCGCAGTCTCTGGTCATCCCTGTGCTGTCCGCAGTCTCTGGTCATCCCTGTACTGTCCGCAGTCACTGGTCATCCCTGTACTATGTCCGCAGTCTCTGGTCATCCCTGTACTGTCCGCAGTCCCTGGTCATCTCCTGTACTGTCCGCAGTCTCTGGTCATCTCCTGTACTTTCCGCAGTCTCTGGTCATCCCTGTACTGTCCGCAGTCACTGGTCATCCCTGTACTGTGTCCGCAGTCTCTGGTCATCTCCTGTACTGTGTCCACAGTCTCTGGTCATCTCCTGTACTATGTCCGCAGTCTCTGGTCATCTCCTGTACTGTGTCCGCAGTCTCTGGTCATCCCTGTACTGTGTCCGCAGTCTCTGGTCATCCCTGTACTGTCCGCAGTCTCTGGTCATCTCCTGTACTGTCCGCAGTCTCTGGTCATCTTCTGTACTGTTCGCAGTCTCTGGTCATCTCCTGTACTGTGTCCGAAGTCCCTGGTCATCTCCTGTACTGTCCGCAGTCTCTGGTCATCTCCTGTACTGTGTCCGCAGTCTCTGGTCATCCCTGTACTGTCCGCAGTCTCTGGTCATCCCTGTACTGTGTCCGCAGTCTCTGGTCATCTCCTGTACTGTCCGCAGTCTCTGGTCATCTTCTGTACTGTTCGCAGTCTCTGGTCATCTCCTGTACTGTGTCCGCAGTCTCTGGTCATCTCCTGTACTGTGTCCGCAGTCTCTGGTCATCTCCTGTACTGTCCGCAGTCTCTGGTCATCTCCTGTACTGTCCGCAGTCTCTGGTCATCCCTGTACTGTGTCCGCAGTCTCTGGTCATCTCCTGTACTGTGTCCGCAGTCTCTGGTCATCCCAGTACTGTGTCTGCAGTCTCTGGTCATCCCTGTACTGTCCGCAGTCTCTGGTCATCCCTGTACTGTCCGCAGTCTCTGGTCATCTCCTGTACTGTTTGCAGTCTCTGGTCATCTCCTGTACTGTGTCCGCAGTCTCTGGTCATCCCTGTACTGTCCGCAGTCTCTGGTCATCTCCTGTACTGTTTGCAGTCTTTGGTCATCTCCTGTACTGTGTCCGCAGTCTATGGTCATCTCCTGTACTGTCCGCAGTCTCTGGTCATCCCTGTACTGTGTCCGCAGTCTCTGGTCATCCCTGTACTGTGTCTGCAGTCTCTGGTCATCCCTGTACTGTGTCCGCAGTCTCTGGTCATCTTCTGTACTGTTCGCAGTCTGTGGTCATCTCCTGTACTGTGTCCGCAGTCTCTGGTCATCTCCTGTACTGTGTCCGCAGTCTCTGGTCATCTCCTGTACTGTCCGCAGTCTCTGGTCATCTCCTGTACTGTCCGCAGTCTCTGGTCATCCCTGTACTGTGTCCGCAGTCTCTGGTCATCTCCTGTACTGTGTCCGCAGTCTCTGGTCATCCCAGTACTGTGTCCGCAGTCTCTGGTCATCCCTGTACTGTCCGCAGTCTCTGGTCATCCCTGTACTGTCCGCAGTCTCTGGTCATCTCCTGTACTGTTTGCAGTCTCTGGTCATCTCCTGTACTGTGTCCGCAGTCTCTGGTCATCCCTGTACTGTCCGCAGTCTCTGGTCATCTCCTGTACTGTTTGCAGTCTCTGGTCATCTCCTGTACTGTGTCCGCAGTCTCTGGTCATCTCCTGTACTGTGTCCGCAGTCTCTGGTCATCTCCTGTACTGTCCGCAGTCTCTGGTCATCCCTGTACTGTGTCCGCAGTCTCTGGTCATCCCTGTACTGTGTCCGCAGTCTCTGGTCATCCCTGTACTGTCCGCAATCTCTGGTCATCTCCTGTACTGTCCGCAGGCTCTGGTCATCCCTGTACTGTGTCCGCAGTCTCTGGTCATCTCCTGTACTGTGTCCGCAGTCTCTGGTCATCTCCTGTACTGTCCGCAGTCTCTGGTCATCCCTGTACTGTGTCCGCAGTCTCTGGTCATCTCCTGTACTGTCCGCAGTCTCTGGTCATCTCCTGTACTGTGTCCGCAGTCTCTGGTCATCCCTGTACTGTGTCCGCAGTCTCTGGTCATCCCTGTACTGTGTCCGCAGTCTCTGGTCATCTCCTGTACTGTGTCCGCAGTCTCTGGTCATCCCTGTACTGTCCGCAGTCTCTGGTCATCTCCTGTACTGTGTCCGCAGTCTCTGGTCATCCCTGTACTGTGTCCGCAGTCTCTGGTCATCCCTGTACTGTCCGCAGTCTCTGGTCATCTCCTGTACTGTGTCCGCAGTCTCTGGTCATCCCTGTACTGTCCGCAGTCTCTGGTCATCTTCTGTACTGTTCGCAGTCTCTGGTCATCTCCTGTACTGTGTCCGCAGTCTCTGGTCATCTCCTGTACTGTGTCCGCAGTCTCTGGTCATCTCCTGTACTGTGTCCGCAGTCTCTGGTCATCCCTGTACTGTCCGCAGTCTCTGGTCATCTCCTGTACTGTGTCCGCAGTCTCTGGTCATCTCCTGTACTGTCCGCAGTCTCTGGTCATCCCTGTACTGTCCGCAGTCTCTGGTCATCCCTGTACTGTGTCCGCAGTCTCTGGTCATCTCCTGTACTGTCCGCAGTCTCTGGTCATCCCTGTACTGTCCGCAGTCTCTGGTCATCTCCTGTACTGTGTCTGCAGTCTCTGGTCATCTCCTGTACTGTGTCCGCAGTCTCTGGTCATCTCCTGTACTGTGTCCGCAGTCTCTGGTCATCTCCTGTACTGTGTCCGCAGTCTCTGGTCATCTCCTGTACTGTGTCTGCAGTCTCTGGTCATCCCTGTACTGTGTCCGCAGTCTCTGGACATCCCTGTACTGTGTCCGCAGTCTCTGGTCATCCCTGTACTGTGTCCGCAGTCTCTGGTCATCTCCTGTACTGTGTCCGCAGTCTCTGGTCATCCCTGTACTGTGTCCGCAGTCTCTGGTCATCCCTGTACTGTTAATTAGTTTGCACTACTGTACGAGTTGTTTTTTCTAAACCAAAAGCTCGATATTCAGGTTTCATTGCAGTGTTGGCACTTTGAAAGAAATAAGTTGGTTTTGGGTTGCAGTTTGGGCACTCGGGATCAAAAAGGTTCGCCATCACTGGTATATTCAGTATACCGAAAATATCGAAATAATATCCTATATTGTTTTTTTATTATTGTACAGTATTTATAAAGCGCCGATAGTTCGCTCAGCGCTGTACATTACAAAGGGGGACAGAACATGTGACAGAACAATACCAATACAATGCAGAACATGAGGGGATCGAGGGCCCTGCTCTTTCGAGCTTACAATCTAGAAGATTATAAAATATTAATGCAGTGCTTAAACTCAAACAAATAGTTTTTAAAATATATAAACACATGAAAAGTCCAGATAATTCAGTCCTTTTTTGTGATCACCACGTGAAGTTAATTCATGGAATATAAATATGATGATGAATTAACTTCACGTGGACTGAATTATTTGGACTTTTCATGCGTTTATATATGCGCCAAAATGCAATTAGCACTTGAGTGTTCATTAATTACATTGGCCAGAATACATGAATATTCCGGCCAAGGGAATGAATGAACACCCAAACAGGGGCGGACTGACCATTTGGAAACTCGGGCACTGCCTGAGGGCCCGGGGTCAGTAGGGGGCCCCATGAGATGCCCCTGGTACCTTTCATAGGCTTTTTTGAGTTTGGGCAAGGACACAGGGGACCCATGATCCCCTACTGCCCGGGGGCCCCATGGGTTGTCAGTCCGCCCCTGCACCCAAATGTTCGATGTGCCTAAACACACCTAAACATGTTTGCAAAATCAGGCTTTAGGCACATTTTTTAAGCTGCTTTTTTTCTTCCCAGGAGCAAAGGAGAGGAAAAAAAAAGTCCTGTATGCATAAGGCCTTGGGCTCATGTACACTGCAGCTGATAAACTCACGTTTAGGAGCTGTTCAGCGTTTTTTTCAGCAGCCCCTGAACTCTCCCTAATGTTTTCCTCTGTGTCCATGTACACATCGTCCTTTACAGTCGTTTACAGGCAGTTGAGTTTACAGTCATATTTTTTTAACTCACCAAACTTGCGTTCAGGAGTAGCTTTTATCAAACTCCAAAAGCTTGTAAATGCAGCTAACCGCGTTTATAAGCGTTTGCATTTGGAAAATGTTTTTAACTCTTCCATTTCCAGATGGTGTCCAGAGCCTTTTTTCATCATGAAAAATGCATGCGAAACGTTTTCCCGGTACTCAGATGGACCCGGTACACCGTACTTTGAGGTTTCGCATGAAAGAAAATATGTTAGACGCTGCTGCAATAATTTCTGCACAGAAATGAGCCGGAACATCCAAACACCACAAAAAAAGAAAAAAAAGACAGCCAATCTCAACAAATACTGCTCTCTCTGCTTCTGCTCTCTCTATTTCTCTCAAAATGTCTGATATAGTTAATTTTTTACTGTTTTTCAGTGCATTCGGGGCATTTTGGAAGGTCTCCTGAGGTTATCTTTAAAAAACGCTTCTAAACGCAAACGCTCGTAAACGCGGTTTGCAAACACAGCTAAACAGACGTTTTTTAACCTACATTTTCCAGCAGTCAGTTTCCATCATTCAGAAGTGTCCCGTGTACATGGAGCCTTATTCTGCTTCTTGAGTCTGTTGTCCACACAGATCTGGCCCCTGCATTGTGCAGCAATGATTGTTCAGGCTCCGTTCACACTGGTGCCACCCTCAAGTTGCGCAATTTCCAGTGCGACTTTGCAGTGCAGCTTTCATGCGAATTCATTGTGACTGATTACACTCTATGGCATTCAGGTCGCAAGAAAGTCACATAAAAGTAATGCAGGAACTTTTTTTAAAGACACTGCGACTTTAGTTGCATAAATTGGAAGAGGTGCCATTGAAATAAATGGGTTCCGACTTGTCATGCGAATTTACATGTTGCAAGTTGCATGGCAAGTCGCACAAGTGAGAACGGAGCCTCATTCAGGAATGCCCATAAATTGGGCTTAAGGATGGGGTGGAGCTACAATCAGCCATAACATAAATAGGAAATAGTTCCGAAACGTGAATGCTGTTTGCATTCGATCTCCTTTGATATGAAGGTGGCACTAAACGATAATCCTTATTCTCCCAAAATAATTCATACATATCTGCTTTTCAAAAGTTCAAAGGTTCAAAAGGCTCAAGGTTTTAGAATACATGAAGGTAAAAAACCTTCTGTGTGTAGCAGCCCCTCAAGACCCCACTCCCCCAATCCTTACCTGAGCCCTCTCCGATCCAGCGCTAGCCCCGGCTGTATGGGGACTCTCCCTACTCATTGGATGAGACAGCAGCATGAGCCCATTGCCTCCCACTGCTGTCAGTGAGCCAATGAGAAGAGAGCGGGG
Source organism: Staurois parvus (assembly GCF_062004578.1). Lineage (NCBI taxonomy): Eukaryota > Metazoa > Chordata > Amphibia > Anura > Ranidae > Staurois > Staurois parvus. The sequence continues at coordinate 84,246 of NW_028319148.1, read as the reverse complement.
ATCTTATGGACACATAGAGCAGTGGCACTGGAGCGTACACACAAGCCATCAAGACCTCCCCAATTCCTTTTGCAGAGGTCTCCAAACTGCGGTCTGAGGGCCGGATGTGGCCCTTTGCTTCGCTTGGGGCACTATTCCTCCCACTGAGACCAACAATGGGGCAGTGCCAGGGGCGTATTTACCACAAGGCAAACAAGGCATTTGCCTAGGGCGGCATCTTTCAGGGGGGCAGCAGCATTGTTCAACCCTGAGGCCCTGTTTATTCTCATTGCTGCTGGGACCAGGACATTTTATATCGTCTTTGGCCCTAATGCGGCCCTCCTAAAGTCGGAAGGACGCAGTGGTGCCCCCAATCCACCAAGACCTCCCAAGGTCCTATTGCAGAGGTCTCCAAACTGAGGCCAGAGGGCCGGATGTGGCCCTGTGCTTCTCTTGGGGCACTATTCCTCCCACTGAGACCAACAATGGGGCAGTACTTCTTCCCACGAAACCAATGATGGTGTACTATTCTTCCCACTAATGCCAATGGTGGGGCACTACTTCTCCTACTGACCAACAACCCTGAGGCCATGTTTATTCTCATTGATGCTGGGACCGGGACATTTTATATCATCATTGGCCCTAATCTGGCCCTCCTAAAGTCTGAAGGATGCAGTGGTGCCCCCAATCCACCAAGACCTCCCCAGGTCCTATTGCAGAGGTCTCCAAACCGAGGCCAGAGGGCCGGATGTGGCCCTTTGCTACCCTTGGGCACTATTCCTCCCACTGAGACCAACAATGGGGCAGTACCAGGGGCGTATTTACCACAAGGCAAACAAGGAATTTGCCTAGGGCAGCATCTTTCAGGGGGGCAGCAGCATTCTTCAGGGGGGCAGCTCTGCCCCCTTAAAGAAGGGATGAAAGGAGAGACACAAGCAGCACGGGGACCAGGTGGGATCTGAGAGAGGCTGCGGGATGCTTGATGGTGTATGCAGAGCCCGACTCTTGTTCTCGGGGATGTCCGGAGCTGTGAAAGTGAGTGTCTTCTCTCTCATCGGGGGGGGGTTGCTAGGGTATGGGGGAGATGGTAGTGGAAGGCTCTCTCTGGTGGGGGGGGGCTGGGGTGTTGTTGGTCAATGTCAGGCACTCTTCGTGGGGGGGGGGGTGTTGGTCACTGTCAGGGTCTCCTGTGGGGGCCAATTTTTGTGTTGCCTAGGCCAGCACAAAATCTAAATACACCACTGGGCAGTACTTCTTCCCATGAAACCAATGATGGTGTACTATTCTTCCCACTAATACCAATGGTGGGGCATTACTCCTCCTCCTACTGACCAACAACCCTGAAGCCATGTGTATTCTCATTGATGCTGGGACCAGGACATTTTATATCATCATTGGTCCAAATCCAGCCCTCTAACCATTGGTATTAGCCCTCCTAAAGTCTGAAGGACACAGTGGTGCCCCCAATCCACCAAGACCTCCCCAGGTCCTATTGCAGAGGTCTCCAAACCGAGGCCAGAGGGCCGGATGCGGTGCTTTGCTACCCTTGGGTCATTATTCCTTCCACTGAGACCAACAATGGGGCAGTAATTCTTCCCATGAAACCAATGATGGTGTACTATTCTTCCCACTAATACCAATGGTGGGGCACTACTCCTCCTACAACTGACCAACAACCCTGAAGACATGTTTATTCTCATTGATGTTGGGACCAGAACATTTTCTATCAGCACTGGCCCTAATCCAGCCCTCTTAAAGTCTGAAGGACAGTATACTGGCCCTTTGAAAAGTTTGGAGACCCCTGTCCTATTGGGGCGCAACTCCTCTTCCTATCACTTGTTCATGGTCACAGCAATATTGTAAGGATGGGCAAATGGCAAAATCTTCTGGTATGCTTAATATGTTTCTCTTTTTGATAGATTTGTTATTAAGAAGATGTATAAAAGCATTAGGCACTGCTGAGATTCGAACTCAGGATCTCCTGTTTACTAGACAGGCGCTTTAACCAACTAAGCCACAGCGCCTCACACTGCAGAGGTGGTCATGTGGTCATTTAATCCATGGTGTACATACCAATGATAACTACATGTTCAAGTGCCGTGATGTTCTATGCTCCATGTTTAGGCTAGGTTCACATATGTGCGGGTGGTGCCGCTGCGGAGCCTCACAAAAATATGCAGAAGAATTCAGATCCGCTGGCGGGTGCCATTAATTCTATTGACACACCGCCGCACTGGAAATCGCAACCACACTAGGAACCGAGGTTCCTGTGCGGGCTGCGGTTTCCAAAGATGTGCAGGGACTTCTTCCCTGCGTGTCCCAGGGCACGGGAGTCCATTCAAATGACGTGGCCCGCAGGAACGCACATATGTGAACCGGGGGTTACTGTGATTTTAACCACCTCCCATCTGGACGTTATATATAAACGGCCAGACGGTGGCAGTGCAGGGTCGGGTGGCCATTTATAAGTGATCTCCCTGCACCCTGCTTGTGCGTGCTTCCTGGGAGCGCGCAGCACCGCGATCCGGTGCCGTCTGTGTCCTCCGGACACAGTGGAACACCGATCGTCGAACAGGACCTCTGTACGAGATCTCAATCATGTGATCACTGATTGGCCAATCAGTGATCACATGCAGAGTAGTAAGCAATGATGTCACTTCTGACATCATTGCTTACTACGTATGAAATCTGTGAATGATCACAGAGGTCACATGGTACAGGGCTATTCACAACAGCCTTGTACCATGTGACAAGCTGTGACCAATCACAGCTCACTCAGTAGTTCTCAATGGCTGCAAGAATGCAGCTAGAGAGAAAGAGAAATGATTGCTTTTACAGCCTTTATGGGTGTAAAAGCAATCAGTGTAAAAAAAAAAAAAAAAATCTTCATCACCCCCCACAAGTAGTACAGTGTCACTGTACTGCTAGGGTGACAGTATGTAAAAAAATAAATAAATAATAAATAATATAAAAAAATAAAACAAATGTAAAATAAAATGTTTAAAAATTATAATTTTTGGTTATAACTAATTTGGGTTATTTTTTTTTACTAAAAATATAACAGAATAAATTTTGGCCAAGATTTATGATGAAATATTATTTATTTGCAAAATTGTATAAGAAAAACACTTTTTCAACATTTTTGGATGTTTAATTTACATAGCCAAAAAAATAAAAAATCCCAGCGGTGAATAAATACCACCAAAATAAAGCTTTATCTGTCTCAAAAAAATGCTACAAAATTCATATGGGTACAGTGTTGCATGACCGCGCAATTGTCATTCAAAGTGTGATAGCACTAAAAGCTGAAAATTGGCCTGGGGGGGAAGGGGGTGAAAGTGTCCGGTCTGGAAGTGGTTAAAGAGTTTCTTTGTGTCAAACTGGCAGCAGGATGGGGACTTTGAAACAAAATCAAGTTCAGATGAGCGCTTCTCTGCCATTCACAGAAAGTGTTGTATTCTATTAAAGAAAACAAAGCTTCTTCTGTTTCGCTGAGACGGTGGCCGTGACAACATCTGCTCACTCCTCCACTCCAGCCAATAAGAGGAAGCTTTGTATTCAAATGATATTTCCCTGCTGGCCTCATTTTTATTTTAAAAAAGTCACACAGATCCCTCTAAAGGTCTCCTAACATCCATAGCAGACATAGTGGGGTCAATTCACAAAGAGATAAATACTGCAGTAATTATTGCCGTAAAATAACTCATGCAGTATTTATTTCAAAAATCGCCAATTCACAAAAACAATACCTTTTTAACAAATTCATTAAAATATTTATTTTGCAAAATTTAGCACTTGGATATGAAGATATAGGGGTTGATTTACTAACACTGAGGAATACAAAATCTGGTGCAGCTCTGCACAGAAACCAATCAGCTTCCAGGTTTTATTGTCAAAGCTTCATTTAACAAGCTGAAGTTAGAAGCTGATTGGCTCCCATGCACAGCTGCACCAGATTCTGAGTGCTCCAGTTTTAGTAAATCCCCCCCCATATTGTTTACCAAAGATTTCTTCTTACATTTTCACTAGTAAACTTTGATTCACAAACTTCACTTAACCATCACTGCAACCCCAACCTCCGCCATATTGTTTTTTTCCCTTTTCCCCCTTTGTTTATGTCATCTCCTCATCTCACACTATTATAGTGGATATTTTGCACTGTGATGTGAAAATTTAATTAAAAGAAATTTATTGAAAAACAAAAAACGTAACCATGAGCTTCATCTGAAAGCAGTAATTTGTTTTACTCCTGGCATTCCTCCTGCAGATCATTAAATGTGTGTCCTCTGCTGTCTCTGGGAATTCTTCTGTGTGTCTCATTCTGGGAGTTATAGACCTGTAGATGAGACATCAAAGACTCTAGAGGTGTCAAAAACAATGGTAGACAGCATGGTGGAGGTGGCACCTCTCTCCCTTAACTACAAACCTTCTTGACCATCACAGGACAATAAATGAAGGGGACATTGGCTCACTTTTTTGGCAGTTGTGTGTTAATTCCTCTGAGAAATTCTCAACTCTAGAGTTCTCATGGTTTTGGCTCCAACTGCTCTGGTGGTCACACTTGGCAGAGATATGGAGAGGTGTCACAAGAGTAATGAAGAGAAAGAAATAAACATTACAATTGTCCTAGCACACTTTCCACCCTAGTGCTGATAGCAATGTTCTACAATTGTCCTAGCACACTTTCCACACTAGTGCTGATAACAATGTTCTACATTTGTCCTAGCACACTTTCCTCCCTAGTGCTGATAGCAATGTTCTACAATTGTCCTAGCACACTTTCCACCCTAGTGCTGATAGCAATGTTCTACAATTGTCCTAGCACACGTTCCTCCCTAGTGCTGATAGCAATGTTCTACAATTGTCCTAGCACACTTTCAACCCTAGAGCTGATAGCAATGTTCTACAATTGTCCTAGCACATGTTCCTCTTTGGTGCTGATAGCAATGTTCTACAATTGTCCTAGCACACTTTCCACCCTAGAGCTGATAGCAATGTTCTACAATTGCCCTAGCACACGTTCCTCCTTGGTGCTGATAGCAATGTTCTACAATTGCCCTAGCACACGTTCCTCCTTGGTGCTGATAGCAATGTTCTACAATTGTCCTAGCACACGTTCCTCCTTGGTGCTGATAGCAATGTTCTACAATTGTCCTAGCACACGTTCCTCCTTGGTGCTGATAGCAATGTTCTACATTTGTCCTAGCACATGTTCCTCCTTGGTGCTGATAGCAATGTTCTACATTTGTCCTAGCACACTTTCCACACTAGTGGTGATAGCAATGTTCTACAATTGTCCTAGCACACGTTCCTCCTTGGTGCTGATAGCAATGTTCTACATTTGTCCTAGCACACGTTCCTCCTTGGTGCTGATAGCAATGTTCTACATTTGTCCTAGCACACTTTCCACACTAGTGGTGATAACAATGTTCTACATTTGTCCTAGCACACTTTCCTCCCTAGTGGTGATAGCAATGTTCTACAATTGTCCTAGCACACTTTCCACCCTAGTGCTGATAGCAATGTTCTACAATTGTCCTAGCACACTTTCCCCCTTACATTGGTGGTCAGTGTAGTTCCCCCTTACATTGGTGGTTAGTGTAGTTCCCCATTACATTGGTGGTCAGTGTAGCTCCCCCTTACATTGGTGGTCAGTGTAGTGTTCCCATACATTGGTGGTCAGTGTAGTTCCCCCTTACATTGGTGGTCAGTGTAGTTCCCTCTTACATTGGTGGTTAGTGTAGTTCCCCCTTACATTGGTGTTTAGTGTAGTTCCCCCTTACATTGGTGTTCAGTGTAGTGTTCCCATACATTGGTGGTCAGTGTAGTTCCCCCTTACATTGGTGTTCAGTTTAGTTCTCCCTTACATTGGTGGTCAGTGTAGTTCCCCCTTACATTGGTGGTCAGTGTAGTTTCCCCTTACATTGGTGGTCAGTGTAGTTCTCCCTCACATTGGTGGTCGGTGTAGTTCCCCCTTAGATTGGTGTTCAGTGTAGCTCCCCTTTACATTGGTGGTCAGTGTAGTTCCCCCTTACATTGGTGGTCAGTGTAGTTCCCCCTTACATTGGTGGTCAGTGTAGCGCTCTCTTACATTGTTAATTAGCGTAGTTCTCCTTTACACTGGTGATCAGTGTAGTTCCCCCTTACATTGGTGTTTAGTGTAGCTCTCTCTTACATTGTTAGCGTAGTTCTCCTTTACACTGGTGATCAGTGACGTACTCCCTAACAATGTGGTCAGTGTAGTGTCTCCTTATAGTTTTTAAAAGAGAAGTATGACCAAAGCTTTTTTAGTCATAATTCTCTTGTGGGTCACCGGAGTGTACTTACTTTTGTTCTCATGTGATCCAGAGTCAGCTAATAACAGGCTATTGCCCACTCTCAGCTGAGGATCCTTCAGCTGGAAGGATCTCAACAACATTGTCGGGATTCACCCGGCTGCCTGGTTGGCAGCTGGCTCCTCCTCTCAGCATGCAGCTGAGAGCTGGAGCCAGCTGCGCCCCTCCCTCTCCAGCCAGGCACTCCAGTTTGAGCAATTTTTCAATTTGAGCTCTCTTCCGATCCTGCAACGTGACCAGGGCCTTGCCTTCCTTATGTACAATGCAGAATCTGCCAGTTCTGCATTCTTTATGATGACATTGGAGATGGGGTGACAGCCGCACAAATAGTAAGGAGTAAGGGTTTTGTAGAACCAGTTGTATGGTGGGGAGGAAGAATGTGAGAATGAGGCATAAGATAATTTATTTTCTTCTCCTTCCCCTTCCCCCACCGGAATAAATGATCATTAAAGCAGAACTCCAGGAAAATCTAAAACTCACCCTTGGAGGGGTGAGGGGACAGATTTGTGCTGGGAGGAGGGATTTGATGGGGGAAATATGTGTTGGAAGGGGTGGAGGGGGCAGATTTCTGCTGGGAGAGGGAATTTGGGTAGTCGAAAAGGATTAGTGCTGGGAGGGGGGATTTGGAGGGGGGAATATGTGTTGGAAGGGGGAGGGGACAGATTTGTGTCGGGAGGGGAGATTTGGGGAGTAGAAAAGGATTTGTGCTGGGAGAGGAAATTTGGGGAGTTGAAAAGGATTTGTGCTTGGAGGGGGGATTTGGAATGGGGGAATATGTGTTGGAAGGGGGAGGGGACAGATTTGTGCTGGGAGGGGAGATTTAGGGAGTAGAAAAGGATTTGTGCTGGGAAAGGGATTTGTGTTAGAAGGGGCAGAGGATTTGTGGTAGAAGAAGATTTATGCTGAGAGAGGGAATTTGGGGAGTAGAAAAAGAATTTATGCTGGGAGGGGGAATTTGGAGGGGGGGATATGTGTTGGAAGGGGGAGGGGACAGATTAGTGCTGGGAGGGGAGATTTGAGGAGCAGAAAAGGATTTGCGTTGGGAGGGGGCATTTGTGTTAGAAGGGGCATAGGATTTGTGCTAGAAGAGGACTTATGTTGGAAGGGAAGATTTGGGAAGTAGAATATGATTTGTGCTGGGAGGGGGGATTTGTGTTGGAAGGGAAGAGGATTTTTGCTAGAAAAAGGAAGGGAATTTGTGATGGGAGAAGAAGTTTTTTTTCAGGTGCGGGATTTGTGCTGTCAGGGGGGGTGGGGGATATCTTCTGGGAGGAGGTTTAGGGGGGAGGAGGATTTGTACTAGATTTGGGAGGGATAGTATTTGTGTTGGGAGGGGAAGAGTATTTGCGTAGGAAAGGGGAATTGGGGAAGAAGGAGGGGAGAAGGATTTGTACTAGATGGGGCATTTGGGAGGGATAGTATCTGTGTTGGGAGGGGAAGAGTATTTGCGTAGGAATTGGAACTGGAGAAAGAGGGGAGGAGGATTTGTACTAGATGGGGTATTTGGGAGGGATAGTATTTGTGTTCAGAGGGGAAGAGAGTTTGCATTGGGAGGAAGAATTGGGGAAGAGGGAGGGGAGGAGGATTTGTACTAGATGGGGCATTTGAGAGGGATAATATTTGTGTTGGTAGGGGAAGAGGGATTGCGTGGGGAGGGGGAATTGGGGAAGAGGGAGGGGAGGAGGATTTGTACTAGGTGGGGCATTTGGAAAGGATAGCATTTGTGTTGGGAGGGGAAGAGTATTTACATAGGGAACGGGAATTGCTGAAGAGAGAGGGGAGGAGGATTTGTACTAGATGGGGCATTTGGGAGGGATAGTATTTGTGTTCAGAGGGGAAGAGGGTTTGCGTGGGGAGGGGAAATTGTGGAAGAGGGAGGGGAAGAGGATTTGTATTAGATGGGGCATTTGGGAGGGATAGTATTTGTGTTGGTAGGGGAAGAGGGTTTGCGTGGGGAGGGGGAATTGGGGAAGAGGGAGGGGAGGAGGATTTGTACTAGGTGGGGCATTTGGGAGGGATAGTATTTGTGTTGGGAGGGGAAGAGTATTTGCGTATGGAAGGGGAATTGGGGAAGAGGAAGGGGGGGATGATTTGTACTAGGTGGGGCATTTGGAAGGGATAGTATTTGTGCTGGGAGGGGAAGAATATTTGCATAGGAAAGGGGAATTGGGGAAGACGGAGGGGAGGAGGATTTGTACTAGGTGGGGCATTTGGAAGGGATAGTAATTGTGCTGGGAGGGGAAGAGTATTTGCGTATGAAAGGGGAATTGGGGAAGAGGAGGAGGATTTGTACTAGATGGGGCATTTGGGAGGGGTAATATTTGTGTTGGGAGGGGAAGAGGGTTTACGTGGGGAGGGGGAATTGAGGAAGAGGGAGGGGAGGAGGATTTGTACTAGATGGGGCATTTGGGAGGGATAGTATTTGTGTTGGGAGGGGAAGAGTATTTGTGTAGGGAAAGGGAATTGGGGAAGAGAGAGGGGAGGAGGATTTGTACTAGATGGGGCATTTGGAAGGGATAGTATTTGTGTTGGGAGAGGAAGAGTATTTACGTAGGGAAGGGGAATTGGGGAAGAGGGAGGGGAAGAGGATTTGTACTACATGGGGTATTTGGGAGAGATAGTATTTGTGTTCAGAGGGGAAGAGGGTTTGCGTGGGGAGGGGGAATTGGGGAAGAGGGAGGGGAAGAGAATTTGTACTAGATGGGGCATTTGGGAAGGATAGTATTTGTGTTGGGAGGGGAAGAGGGTTTGCGTGGGGAGGGGGAATTGGGGAAGAGGGAGGGGAGGAGGATTTGTACTAGGTGGGGCATTTGGGAGGGATAGTATTTGTGTTGGGAGGGGAGGAGGGTTTGCGTATGGAAGGGGGAAATGGGGAAGAGGGAGGGGACTTGTGTTTGGGGGAGGTATGCCTTCTCCCTAGAAAAGAACCCCCAAACCATTTAACCCTTGCAATGCTGAAAGGGGGGACACTGCAAAGTTTGTTTCAGATGTTGGAGTTTAACCCTTGCTATCGGAGGGATGGGGTTGGGAGGAGGCACATTATTGGTGTTTTATGGCTGACTGGAGTTCTACTTTAATACACATCTGCTGGGTGCAGTAGACTTTGGCCTGAGCGGCAGATCACATTGTGACGTAAAGCTCATATAACACGACAGACTACAAACTGCCAAACCGTGTAAATGACCTAATCTGAAGAGTGCAATCTACTGGACATTTTGCTTCGTTGCCTTTCGAAGTAATCCTAATAGGACCCATGAGATATCTTATGGATCTATAAATGTTACTTTGTATAAGAGCAGCAGTCCAGGGTGAGCGAAAGAAACAAAGTGCTGAGCTTATGTAATACACAGGGATGATGTGGCACATTCCCCATCCCTGTATGATATGTTAGACACACGTGCTCACTGATCCAGTTTATGGTAACAATAGATGAATAGCTTGTTCTTAGTTACGGTGCAGTGGACCAGGTCCAGATCCATACAATATACAATGAGAAGCAGGCTTGTTCATTACAAAGTAGCAGTGTACCAATAAATGTCAAATTAAAAACATTTATTATCATGCCAATAAAAATGTAAATACATTTGTAGATGGAAAGAGACTGCGGACACGCTGCGAGGCTTGATCAAAGACTGTAGACATGGTTCAGGCCTGGTTGGAGACCTGGAACATGGTGCAGGAGCCAGTCATAGCTGGCCATACACGAGCTGAACAAAAAAAAAAAAGATTGAACTGATTGCTCCATAGATCAATACACAAATGGACGGATCTCCCGCTGCTGCTGTTGTATTCTGACAGCTGGCACCATTGGCTCTCAGAATTTCCTAACGACGGCTGCGCCTGATTGGATGCAGATGCTATTTGGCCAACATGTTTCGACCTGACTCCTTTAATTTTTCAGTCAAAGAATGTTGGGTGGAAGTTAGCAGTTAATGGGTTTGAATCAACAATCTTTTCAACCACAGTGATGAGGAAAAATGAAAAAGGGTGGAAAATGTCTCTGGAAGGGAAGAAATGATAACTGCAAATCTGGTTTTCATTTGGGAATCATTGTACTTATTGTAATGCGCATGTACATTCCAAGATCAAACGTAGAATTCAATACAGTGGCCTGCCAATTTCAGGCTTTTCTTACAAAATTTATCAAATCTATGATGGTACTATTAAATGGTCTGTTGAACAACTTTTCTTACTCGGATTTCACTGCGCACAGTCAAATGAACTGGAACACAGTGAGATGAGATGGAACACCATGCAAGCCATATCGTCTTGTCCAACATCAATACCTGATCTTACAAATATAGCATCCTCTTGGTTAGCTCGGGGGAACTTTAGTACAATTGTGAGCTAGGAGGGCTGAATAGCAGCAGGGGTGTGATAGCTAGCAGGGTCAAATTTGAGTTAGAGCTGAGAAGCTCTGCAGACTAGCCCTCTGGAATTTCCCCCTGCTTTAGAACTTTGGAGAAAGGTCTAGAAGCAGTTGGCAGATTTGAGGAGTGTCTCGTCTGTACCCTTAGAGGATCCTGGCCAGTGCCCAACAGGAGGCTTGGTAAGGGGCCAGGACAGCCTCTAAGATTAACTGAGCCTGCTCAGTTGCAGGAGAGTTCGGGTGGAAGATAGAGAGGATGTGAGGCTTGAGGCAGGAGTCTGTGAGGGGGAGAGATGGAGAGGTACTCACCTACAGGCAGAGGACCTTGGAAGGAGAAAAGCTCGGGACTTCATCTGCTCCCTGAGAGAGGACCACCTGACAGACAGGGAACCCACCAGCAACACGGGAGAAGAACTGAGGGAGTAGACCTGCACCTCCTGGGCCAGATAGGGGAAGGAGCACTCTGGTGGAAAACCAAATTACTCTCCGCGCGGGACTGTCTTATTTCTTAAAGGGGCAGACACTGGATCCCCTGCTCAGGGATTCCTCCAGGCAGCCAGGTAGAGGAGCATCTGGGGTCTGGGGTGGTACTACAGGAGACACTGGCTAGCTCTCCAGAAAAGACTGTTGCTGTATCCACTTGTACAAAGTTCAAGAAGTTGTCCTCAGTTTCTCAGATCTTTTGGGCATCCTGTACACCTTTTAACGCATCCGAATTCAATTCATCTAGTAAAATCACAAAAACAAGCTCAAAGACTGGTTACTGACTCCTGGATGCAAATCTATGTGGAAATGTGTGTTGCCTGGCTATGCAGGACTATAGGGGGACCCAAAACTTTAGTAACGCCTAAGGGGGTAGTGCTACACTATTTTTGATGAAGATTTTGCAAAGTTTTGTAAGGTTTATGGAAATTATTCCCAAAATGCACTTGAATGTTGGTTTCTATTTAAGATGTAAGAAACATTCTTCGCACTGACTACCAATGTAGTGAACATTCTTCCTACTGACCACCAATGAATGGAACATTCCTTCCATTAACCAACAATGCAAGGAGCATTCTTCCCACTGACCCCCAATGTAAGGGGCACTCTTTCCACTGACCATCAATGTAAGGAGAATTCTTCCCACTGTCCATCAATGTAAGGGGCACTCTTTCCACTGACCATCAATGTAAGGAACATTCCCCCCACTGACCATCATTGTAAGGAACATCTCCCCCCCCCAACCATCATTGTAAGGAACATTCCCCCCACTGAACATTATTGTAAGGAACATTCCTCCCACTGACCATCAATGTAAGGAACATTCCCCCCATAGACCATCATTGTAAGGAACATTCCCCCCTGACCATCATTGTAAGGAACATTCCCCCCACTGAACATTATTGTAAGGAACATTCCTCCCACTGACCATCAATGTAAGGAATATTCCTCCCACTGACCACCATTGTAAAAGGGAATTCTTCCCACTGACCATCAATGTAAGGAACATTCCCCCCACTGACCATCATTTTGAGGAACATTCTTCCCACTGGCCATCATTGTAAGGAACATTCCTCTCACTGACCACCATTGTAAGAGGGCATTCTTCCCACTGACCATCAATGTAAGAAGCATTTTTTCCACTGACTACTAATGTAGGTGGGTCTTTCTTACAAACTGTCATTGCAAGTGGGCACTTCTCCCAATGGTCACCCATGTAATGAGCATTCTACCTAATGACTACTGGTGTAATAGGGCCATTCTCTCACTGACTATCAGTGTAAGGGGACCTTTCTCCAAATTACCTTGCGAACCATACATTGTGCTCTGATTGTCATCTTCTTGGACATTGGTCCCCTCACTGCCCCCCATGTGTTATCATGAGTCAGAAACCTATGAGAGAGGACCTGGCTACTAAAAGTGTCACCTCCACCAACAGGAGATGTCCACATTGTTCAAGGAGTGGACATTGCAGAAGGACTCCAGGAAATATACAGAAGAAGAGATAAGGATTGTCACATGACCATGGCTTTGGATAAGTAAAATGGGCATCTGGATTTTTTTTTCAGACCAGTTATTAGTTAAAGGAGGTGGGAGGGAATTGCTAATATCCAGGAGTTGGGGTTTAAGGTTGGTTCCCTGCCATAAAGTGTCAAATTGTATTTGATTTCCCAAATATTTGCCATTCCTTTCTTTTCTACTATACATCATCCTACTAAATTGTATTGTATGCAATGGAAGTCCAGTGTGTTTTTCCTGCCTTTGCTTTTATACTCTAAGTTGGGCATATTGTATTTTTCAACAACCTGCAGTTATCAGCTGTAGTTAGTTTCAGAGTACTATGAGGTAGATGTTCTGTCACGCTTTTATCCCAAATCAAGAAATTAGAGGAACAAGACTTACTTTGGAACTTGAAATCGTGGATTAAGATACTCACCTTTCCCAGCAATCCTGGGTTTGCAGACCAAAACACTTCATTGTTTTGTGAGAACATAATAACTTGTGTGAGGACAATTGTGAAGTGTGCTTTTGTCACCTCCCCACTCTTATCACACCTCTCCATACTTCTGTGGAGTGTGCCCACATCACTGGGAGGAGTCAGCACCAGGAGAACTACAGGGGAAATTTGGACATCAAAGAGACCTTGGAAGGTTGGAGACTTAAAGCCAAAGCCATGTATGACCAATTCTAAATTATGAAGTGAGAACTTTCCCAGGATAGGAAACTCAGTGAAACCAAAAGTATAAACCCAAACAGAAAAAAAGGAGAAAAGAGTCTACAGGGAAGAGAAAAAAGAAAAAGGCGAGGTCAATTATGAGGATAGTGAGGGAGAAGAAGGAGGGTCGGGGGACAGATGTGGCAGAAAGTGGAGTCTTCTAAATTTCAGCAAGAACTCAATTCAAATAGAATGTACAGGTTAATGCATGCCCTGTGTTTTGTTTTTAAAAGAATTGACTCGAATGTTAATAGGCAAGTCAACGGGATCGTAAAGGACTTTTTCCACTCTACTGCGACACAACATATTAATGGGGAAAAGACTCTGTTGAAAACTACAGGTTTTTTTATGCCCTTGCATTGTGATTACATAACTATTTTGGAAGTGCCTGTGAAGGAAAAGGGACATAAACCTTAGTGCTGCAGGCTTCTAAAGGTTGTTCAGCTAAGATGTTCATAGACAGAGGTGGTCTTTATCCAATCCAACTTGTTCGAGCTACACTATGAGGCCAAATGTATGTGTACCTCCTTCAAATGACTGAGCCCAGGTGTTTCTAGTGAAGGTATTGGTAATTCTAGATCATACAAAGACATTTTAGACAATTGTACACATGCACCCTTATGATAACAGTTTGAGGAAAGTCCTCTCCTTTCCAGCATGACTGCGCCCCCCATGTACAAAAATGCATGGTTTTATGAGTTGTGATTTGTGTTTTTTGTCACCTTTTCACTCTTATCACACCTCTCCACACTTCTATGACCACAGCACTAGGAGGAGTCAGGGCCATGGGAGCTAAGGTGGGACCTTGGACATCAAACAGAATTTGGAAGGTTGGAGACTTTGAGCTTCCTATGACCAATTTTAACTGATGGAGTGAGAACTTTCCCAGGATGGGACTTGTTTTCTAAACAACAGTTAGAGCTCATTTCCACCAGAATGTATGGGTTAATGCATGTTGCGTTGATACACTTTACAATGAATTATGTTGTGCTTTTGAAGGAAATGACTGGAATGGAAGTTTGCAGATCAATACACTTAAATATTGCATGCTGGACTTATCACAACACACCTTATTACAGCCTTCCCACTCTTGTCATACGGACCTGTACCTCTGTGAAGTGTGACTACAGCCAGGGGTTTATTTACCACAAGGCAAACAAGGCACTTGCCTAGGGCGGCATTTTTCAGGGGGGCAGCACCTCCCCCCAGAAGAAGGGAGGAAATAAAGGACACGTGCACCATGGGAACCAGGTGGGATCTGAGAGAGGCTGCGGGCTGCTTGATGGTGTACGTAGAGCCTGGCTCTCGTTCCTGGGAATGTCTGGATCTGTGAAGATGAGTTTCTCTCCATCACCAGAAGGTGGGGGTAGTGGAATGCTCTCCCGGATGGGAGGCAGGGGTGTTGTTGGTCAATGTCATTCTCTTTCCGTGGGAGGGGGAACGGGGGGTTGTGTTGGTCGCTGTCCATGGGGGCAGACAATTTTTGTGTTGCCTAGGGAAGCACAAAACCTAAATACACCACTGACTACCGCACTAGGGGGGATTCAGGACCATGGGAACTAAAGGTGAACTTAGGCCATCAAAGAGACCTTGGAAGGTTAGGGACTTGCAGCCACTTATAACCATTTCTAACTTATGGAGTGAGAACTTTCCCGAGCTAGGACTTTTTTTCTAAACTACAGTAAGGTCTCATTCCCACAAGAATGTTATGGGTTAATGTGTGTTGTGTTGACACACTTTGCCATGAATTGAGTTGCGTTTTTGAAGCAATTGACTGGAACAGAAGGTTTCAAGTTAATACACCAAATGTAGCATGTGGGACCTATTGAAACACACCCTAGTACAACCTCCCCACTCTTGTCACACCAACCTGTACCTTTGTGAAGTGTTAGCATAGCACTAGGAGGAGTCAGGGCCATGGGAATGACAGGGGAACTTGGAACATCAAAGAGACCTTGGATGGTTAGGGACTTGAAGCCACTTATAACCATTTCTAACTCATGGAGTGAGAACTTTCCCGAGCTAGGACTTGTTTTCTAAACTACAGTAAGGTCTCATTCCCACAAGAATGTAATGGGTTAATGTGTGTTGTGTTGACACACTTTGCCATGAATTGTGTTGCGTTTTTGAAGGAATTGACTGGAACAGAAGGTTGCAAGTTAATACACCCAAATGTATCATGTGGGACCTATTGAAACACACCCTAGTACAACCTCCCCACTCTTGTCACACCAACCTGTACCTTTGTGAACTGTTATGATAGCAATAGGAGGAGTCAGGGCCATGGGAATTACAGGGGAACTTGGGACATCAAAGAGACCTTGGAAGGGTGGACACTTGGAACCACCAATGACCAATTCTAATTTAGAGAGGGAGAACTTTTCCAGACTAGGGCTTGTTTTCTAAACTGCTGTAAGGGCTTGTTCCCAGAAGAATGTATGGGTTAATGTAGGGTTTCGCAACCAGGAACACTAGGGTTCTTTCAGAAGTTGCTAGGAGTTCCTTCAGCAATGAGCAACTTCTGCCTCTCAGATAAGTTCCCAATGAAACCAATCATATTTTTAGCTATCTGTAAGGGGGAAATTCTTCCCAATGACCACAAGTGTAAGGAGCATTCTTCCCATTGGCCACCACACTACTGTATCATCAGGTGTAGACATAGTAATTTTTAGCATGGGTTCCCTGAGTTTGGAAAGTTATTTTAGGGTTCCTCTGTGTTGAAAAGGTTGAGAAAGTCTGGGTTAATGTGTATTGTGTTGGCACACTACCATGCAGATTGCAAGTCAAAAAACTTAAATGTAGTATGCAGGACTTATAACAACATACCTTTTTTACAACCTCCTCACTCTTATCATGCCTCTCTGTACCTCTGTAAAGTGTGACCACAATACTAGGAAGAGTCAGAGCCAAGAGAACTACAGGAGAACTTGGGACATCAAAGAGGCCTTGGAAGGGTGGTGACTTGGAATCACCTATGACCAATTCTAATTTAGGAAGTGAGAACTTTTCCAGGCTTGGGCTTGTTTTCTAAACTGCTGTAAGGGCTTGTTCCCAGAAAAATGTATGGGTAATGCAGGGTCTCTCAACCAGGATTCAGTGGGACCCTAGAGTTCTTTCAAGGTTGCTAGGAGTTCCTTCAGCAATGAGCAACTTCTGCCTCTCAGATAAGTTCCCAATGAAACCAATCATTTATTTAGCTATCTCTAAGGGTGAAATTCTTCCCAATGACCACAAGTGTAAGGAGCATTCTTTCCACTGACTATCACACTAATGTATCATCAGGTGTAGACATAGTTTTTTTAGGAGGGGTTCCCTGAGATTGGAAAGTTATTTTAGGGTTCCTCTGTGTTGAAAAGGTTGAGAAAGGCTGGGTTAATGTGTATTATGTTGGCACACTACCAAATGTAGTATACAGGACTTATAACAACATACCTTTTTTACAACCTTCATACTCTTATCAAATTTACCAGGGGCATCTCATGGGGCCCCCTACTGACCCCAGGCCCCGAGTTCCCGAATCATCAGTCTGCCCCTGGCAGTGTCCTCTCTGCAATAGCTGTCAGTGGGGGGTCAGGAATCCCCCCACACATAGCAGAGCTATAGGCCATGTTCCTTGCTGGTCGAATGTTTCCCATCTGGTTGAATATTCTCATGCATCACTACCCCCTTAGGAGTTGCTGAGTTTTGGGTCCCCCTACAGCTCTGCAGGGCCAGGCAACATGCATTTTCTTCCACACCGGCACACTGGAGACAGTAAACAGTCCTCAAGCTTGGTTTCGTGAATTTATTAAGGGGTTTCGAACTTGGATGAAGCTGAAGGGTGTATGGGATGAAGGAGGAAACTGAACTTTATGGACAAACTCCTTAGGAACTATGTACAAGTCCGTAAACTACAAGGCTCTCCTTTAAAACCACTTCCCATCCGGCTGTTGTATATAAACGGCCAGACGGTGGCACTGCAGGGGCGGGTGGCCGTTTATAAACGTCCTCCCCGCACCCTGCTTGTGCGCGCTCCCTGGGAGCACACAGCACCGCGATCCAGTGCCCGCACAGTGGAACACTGATCGTTGTACGGGACCTCTGTGCGAGGTCCCGATCATGTGATCGCTGATTGGCCAATCAGTGATCACATGCAAAGTAGTAAGCAAGATGTCACTTGTGACATCATTGCTTACTACGTGTGAAATCTGTGAATGATCACAGAGATCACATGGTACAGGGCTAGTCACAACAGTCTTGTACCATGTGACAAGCTATGACCAATCACAGCTCACACAGTATTTCTCAATGGCTGCAAGAATGCAGCCAAAGAGAAGGAGAAATGGTTGCTTTTACAGCCTTTATGGGTGTAAAAGCAATCAGTGTAAAAAAAAAATTTTCATCACTCCCCACAAGTAGTATAGTGCAGGGGCGGACTGACAACTCACGGGGCACCCGGGCAATAGGGGATCATGGGGCCCTGTGTCTTCGCCCACACCCAAAAAAGCCTATGAAAAAGCCAATAAAAGGTACCAGGGGCATCTCATGGGGTCCCCTACTGACCCCAGGCCCTCGGGCAGTGCCCGAGCGCTTAAATGGTCAGTCAGCCCCTGGTACAGTGTCACTATGGTGTACTGCTAGGGTGACAGTATGTAAAAAAAAAACCCAAAAAATAATAATATAAAAAAATAAAATAAAAATGTAAAAAATTTTTTTGAAAAATTATAGTTTTTGGTTATAAACTATGTTGGGTTTTTTCTTTTACTAAAAAGATAACTGAATAAATTTTGGCCAAGATTTATGAAGAATGATTATTTATTTGCAAAATTTTATAAGAAAAACACTTTTTTTTTAATTTTTGGACATTTTCATTTATATAGCAAACAAAATTAAAATCCCAGTGGTGAATAAATACCGCCAAAATAAAGTTTTATCTGTATAAAAAAATGCTACAAAATTCATATGGGTACAGTGTCGCATGATCGCGCAATTGTCATTCAAAGTGTGATCACGCTGAAAGCTGAAAACGCACCTCCCCTTTGAAATGAATGGAAAACACACCAAAAACAGTGTTGAGTCCACGTTTCACAGATGCATGCTGGGAGACAGAAACCTAAAAAAAAAAACGCACCGAAAACACATACGTGTTTTTAGCGCATTTTTCAGCAGAGCAGCGTGAAAGCGCCCGAAGGCCATTTTCCTGTAGATTCGCCTGTTCGGCAATTTTACATGTGCCCCAAAAAAAGCAAAACTGACATTTCTTACATATTACAAATTATACACAATTTTTTTTTTAATGACTTTTGCGCAAATGCCAAAACCTTCTTTGTATGCTGCAAGTCGATTAGTTAACCTCGAAAAACAATCCTTGCGTTATTGGGTGCAGAATAGATTGGTGTGGAATCCTCGCAGTCCTGCGGCTGTCAGTAACTTCACCCAGATCTTGTCAAAGTCGCCAGAGTTGTGTGCCCATCCCCCGCACCTCCTGCATGAACGCCCCTCATCTGGACGCGTTATACAGGCAGCTTGGAGAATGCAGACGATGATGTGGCAGCCCTCCCCCCCCCCCCATACAGCCTGCATAGTACAGTACATACCAGGGGCGGACTGACAACTCATGGGGCCCCCGGGCAATAGGAAATCATGGGGCCCCTGTGTCCTTGCCCAAACTCAAAAAAGCCTATGAAAAAGGTACCAGGGGCATCTCATGGGGCCCCCTACTGACCCCGGGCCCTCGGGCAGTGCCCAAGTTTCCAAATGGTCAGTCTGCCCCTGGTACATACAGTAACCAGCATAGAGACATGCTCAGTGTTCCCAGGTTTTGGATGCAGGGGCGTCCCTAGGCAGGTGAGGGGGGGGGGTGACACCTACCACACGGGGTGACACCGGACCCGCTCCACGAAAAGGTAAGTTGTAAAGCAAGCCGACGATCCCTGCAGGACGGATCGGATCTGCGGATTGGGGTCCCATCCATTATGCTCAATCCGCAGATCCAATCCATCCTGCAGGGATCGTCGGAGGGGGTGTCACCAAGTGTTACCACAGCGGGTGACACCAACCCTAGGGACCAGGGGTGGACTGACAACTCATGGGGCCCCCGGGCAATAGGGGATCATGGGGCCCCTGTGTCCTTGCCCAAACCCAAAAAAGCCTATGAAAAAGGTACCAGGGGCATCTCATGGGGCCCCCTACTGACCCCAGGCCCTCAGGCAGTGCCCGAGTTTCCAAATGGTCAGTCCACCCCTGGTACATACAGTAACCAGAATAGAGACATGCTCAGTGTTCCCGGGTTTTGGATGCAGGGGCGTCCCTAGGCAGGTGAGGGGGGGTGACACCTACCGCACAGGGTGACACCGGACCCAATCCACGAAAAGGAAAGTTGTAAAGCAAGCCGACGATCCCCGCAGGATGGATCGGATCTGCGGATTGGGGAGCATAATGGATCGGAGTCCGATCCATTATGCTCAATCCGCAGATCCAATCCATTCTGCGAGGATCGTCGGAGGGGGTGTCACCAAGTGTTACCGCAGCGGGTGACACCAAACCTAGGGACCAGGGGCGGACTGACAACTCATGGGGCCCCCGGGCAATAGGGGATCATGGAGACCCTGTGTCCTTGCCCAAACTCAAAAACGCCAATGAAAGGTACCAGGGGCATCTCATGGGGCCCCCTACTAAGCCTGGGCCCTCGGGCAGTGCTCGAGTGTACGAATGGTCAGTCCGCCCCTGCTAGGGACGCCCCTGCTTGGATGCACTTTTTATGATGTATAACCAGGGGCAGACTGACAACTCATGGGGCCCCCGGGCAATAGGGGATCATGGGGCCCCTGTGTCCTTGCTCAAACTCAAAAAAGCCTATGAAAAAGGTACCAGGGGCATCTCATGGGGCCCCCTACTGACCCCGGGCCCTCGGGCAGTGCCCGAGTTTCCAAATGGTCAGCCTGCCCCTGTGAATAAAAGGAACACACTGACTGGTTTCCATGTCTGACATCCAGGGGCGGACTGACAACTCATGGGGCCCCCGGGCAATAGGGGATCATGGGGCCCCTGTGTCCTTGCCCAAACTTAAAAAAGCCTATGAAAAAGGTACCAAGGGCATGTCATGGGGCCCCCTACTGACCCCGGGCTCACATCCATCCCAAATCCAGAAAATTAAAGTTCCATTCCTTATAGGATAATGGACATGCAAACAACTCCAGTGTCCCCATTGGAAGATTTCCCCTCTATTCCTGTTCTGGTGACAACCCAATTTTTTCCCCCTCTTTATCCGGTGAAGCCAGAAACCCTCAATCCCCCCATTCAGGTCCTTTAATGATGCTATTTTGGTGAAATATGATATTTTGCTGAAATATCAGGGTTCTAAACAGACCCCTGATGGGTTGTTTTTTCACAATTTAATTTTTACAATTTTTTTTTCTATTTTATTTTATTTCTATTTTATTACAGCCCTGTTGGGGTAGGGGGGTTTTGGTGAAATATCAGGGGTCTAAATAAACCCCTGATGTTTTTTTTTCACAATTTAATTTTTACAAATTTTGTTTACTATTTTATTTCTATTTTATTACAGCCCTGTTGGGGTAGGGGGGCTTTGGTGAAATATCAGGGGTCTAAACAGATCCCTGCTGTTTTGTTTTGCTTTCACAATTTTTATTTTTTAAATATTTTTTTACACTTTTATTGTATTTTTATTTCTATTTTTTACAGCCCTGTTGGGGTGGGGGGGGGGCTTTGGTTAAAAATCAGGGGTCTAAACAGATGGTTTTTTTCCCAATTTAATTTTTTTATTTTTTTTACTATTTTTTTTTATTTGTATTTATTTTTTGTACAGCCCTGTTAGGGTAGGGGGACTTTGCTGAAATATCAGGGGTCTAAACAGACCCCTGATGGGTTGTTTTTTCACAATTTAATTTTTACAATTTTTTCACTATTTTATTTTATTTGTATTTCTATTGTATTACAGCCATGTCGGGGTTTGGTGAAATATCAGGGATCTAAACAGACCCCTAATGTTTTTTTTTTCACAATTAAATTTTGCTATTTTCTCTGCTCTGAATGAATGAACAGGAGGTGCTCTGTACAGGGGATTCCTGTTTATTCAGAAACTGAAATCACAGTAAACAGTAGACAGTTTTGGGTTGATTTACTAAAGCTGGAGAGTGCAAAATCTGGTGCCGCTCTGCATAGAAACCAATCAGCTTCCAGGTTTTATTGTCTTCATTGAACAAGCTGAAGTTAGAAGCTGATTGGCTCCCAGGCACAGCTGCATCAGATTTTTGCAATCTGCAGTTTTAGTAAGCCAACCCCTTTGTGTCAGAGAGGCGGGGGAAGAGGAGGAGAGTGGGCAGAGCAGCAGGAGGTCATGTAAAGTCCCCCACCACAACCGCTGCTCACAATGTATTGTACACACCACTGGAAGCCAAAGGGTTCCTTTTCGGTTACATGGTGTTTGCTGTGGCCCCTGATCATTTTTTAGATAAGGAGTATATCAAGATGAAAATATATGTAGCTAGGCGCTGGGCTACAGCAAAATGGAGGAGGAGGCGTTGCCTTTACTCTTCTCGCCCTCTACTGAGATATCGAAGTTATGCTGCACTATTCTCCTCTGGCCAGCAGGGAGAGAACTTAAGCCGAGCAAACCCATAGACTTCTATGCAGAGTCCTGAGAATCCTGGAAGTTGTAGTTTGAGATGGCAGTCATATCATGTGGCAGATAGTCTCTGTTCACTTCACATCACAATCGGCACTGTACAGTAGGTGGAGCGGAGAGAAGGTTCTTCCTCTTAGCACTGCGGGAGTGAGAGCGATACCTATGTCTGAATATTCGCCGGTGAGCGGGAGACTATACCAGTGGAGATCCAAGCCTGAAACTGGGAGCAAGGACATCCGGGGGCAGCACAGCATCTCCCACATCACAGCACCTGGGAGACTAGAGTGGCCACTCACCCTCTGCTTCCCACCGCTGATCACCGGAGGCTTTTGGGGAGAGACTGAGGAGGCCCCCCTCTACAATGCGAGATCACCCCTGGGGACAGGTGAGAGGGCCATTTGCCCATTGCCGATACTGCACTATATACGGCTCTTATTCCAAACTTAGACTGCACCTATACTGGGGCATCCCTAAGGTTGGTGTCACCCCGTGCGATAACACTTTGTGACACCCCCTTCGACAATCCCCGCAGGATGAGCATAATGGATCGGAGCAGGGGCGGACTGACCATTCGAGCACCCGGGCACTGCCCGAGGGCCCGGGTCATTAGGGGGCCCCATGAAATGCCCCTGGTACCTTTTTTATAGGCTTTTTTGAGTGTGGCCAAGGACACAGGGGCCCCATGATCCCCTATTGCCCGGAGGCCCCATAAGTTGTCAGTCCGCCAATGGATCGGATTCTGATCCATTATGCTCCGATCCAAACCATCCTGCGGGGATCGTCGGCATGCAACCTATCCGGGGTGACACCGGACCCACTCCACTAAAAGGTAAGTTGTAAAGCAAGCCGACGATCCCCGCAGGATGGATGGGATCTCCGGATTGGGGAGCATAATGGATCGGACTCCGATCCATTATGCTCAATCCAGAGCTCCGATCTATCCTGCGGGGATCATCGGCTTGCTTTACAACTTGCCTTTTCATGGAACGGGTCCGGTGTCACCCTGTGCGGTCGGTGTCACCCGGTGCGCCGCGCACCCCCCACACCTGCCAAGGGATGCCCCTGCACCTATATCAACCCTATACTGCATTATGCTGAACCTTTACCTCATCTGAACCACATCTGCCTTGCACCTGTGTCAAATTTATACCATGCCTATAATGTACAATCTCATCTTGAGAGTTGACAGCAACAGATTCCAAATGCAAATAGCACACTTGAAATGAACTCTGGACCTTTTATCTGCTCATTGTAATTGGGATAATGAGGGAATAACACACACCTGGCCATGGAACAGCTGAGAAGCCAATTGTCCCATTACTTTTGGTCCCTTAACAAGTGAGAGGCACATATGCAAACTGTTGTAATTCCTACACCGTTCACCTGATTTGGATGTAAATACCCTCAAATTAAAGCTGGCAGTCTGCAGTTAAAGCACATCTTGTTCGTTTCATTTGATATCCATTGTGGTGGTGTATAGAGCCAAAAATGTTAGAATTGTGTCGATGTCCCAATATTTATGGACCTGACTGTATATATACACAGCGGGCTTTTAGATTATATGTATATACATACATATATATGTTTTTTATTGTTTATTCTTTTTTCTTATTTTTTATTAAAAAATAAGAAAACATTGCTGCATTGGCCGGGAATCGAACCCGGGCCTCCCGCGTGGCAGGCGAGAATTCTACCACTGAACCACCAATGCCTTGCTGCTAGAAGAAAGACTCCCTCTGAGATCGTGCTGCAGAATTTGGTACAAACCCTTTAAGTTCCATCAATTTATGAGTTATAAATATGTACTGCATCTATAAATTCTTTGCAGCCTTTTTTCCTCCATACGAAATGGACCCTTTTGGGTTAAACGCCTCAAGAAAGATTGTCAGCTCTTCAGTCAAGCTCACCCTTGTGTGATTCATTACAATGCCTCCGATGCGATTGCAAGCTCTTCGGAATAATGACCATGTAATGGGTACAACTCTGCTGACCTCTATTATCTCCTCTTGTTTCAGGATCATTCCTGACACACTGGAAACTCTGATGACCTTACAGAATTGAACAATCATATTGCACCCATTAATGCGCAATTCATATACTTCGTATTGATCAGTAATCTGCTTATTTCTTACTGGAGTCTAATGATGTCTATAATGCAAGAAAAAAAAAATCTGCTTGCATTGGCCGGGAATCGAACCCGGGCCTCCCGCGTGGCAGGCGAGAATTCTACCACTGAACCACC
Organism: Staurois parvus; assembly: GCF_062004578.1. NCBI lineage: Eukaryota > Metazoa > Chordata > Amphibia > Anura > Ranidae > Staurois > Staurois parvus. The sequence continues at coordinate 59,997 of NW_028319148.1, read as the reverse complement.
AATGCTTCGCTGAAGAGCTGGTTTGCCTATGGAATCTCAAGGAAAGTGACATGTGTGCAAGTATTTCCTGACATTTCATTGCCTGTCCAGTCCCCCCCTATAGTACTCTTGTCCAGGGGCAGACTCACCATTTGGAAACTCGGGCACTGCCCGAGGGCCCGGACTCAGTAGGGGGCCCCATGAGATGCCCCTGGTACCTTTTTCATAGGCTTTTTTGAGTTTGGGCAAGGACACAGGGGCCCCATGATCCCCTATTGCCCAGGGGCCCCATGAGTTGTCAGTCCGCCCCTGCTCTTGTCTGCAGATTTCAGTATAGCCGATTTCCTGCTTTTACAAATATTGGACAAAATTATAAAAACACCCAGTAAGAGACGGTAAGTACGATCTGTAGTAGGTTTTAGAAGGTGTCTGTTGGGTAGTATACTCAGGAGGTGGTTAGTAAGATATGTAGTAGGTTTTAGAAGGTGTCTTTTGGGTAGTATACTCAATAGGTGGTTAGTACGATCTGCAGTAGGTTTTAGAAGGTGTCTGTTGGGTAGTATACTCAGTAGGTGGTTAGTAAGATCTATAGTAGGTTTTAGAAGGTGTCTGTTGGGTAGTATACTCAGGAGGTGGTTAGTAAGATCTTAAAAATGTTGGTTGGGTACTACACTCAGGAAGGTGTCTGTTGGGTAGTATACTCAGTAGGTGGTTAGTAAGATCTGTAGTAGGTTTTAGAAGGTGTCTTTTGGGTAGTATACTCAGTAGGTGGTTAGTACGATCTGTAGTAGGTTTTAGAAGGTGTCTGTTGGGTAGTATACTCAGGAGGTGGTTAGTAAGATCTATAGTAGGTTTTAGAAGGTGTCTGTTGGGTAGTATACTCAGCAGGTGGTTAGTAAGATCTGTAGTGGATTTCAGACGTGTGTCTGTTAGGTACTCTACTCAGGATATGATCAGTAGGATCTGTAGTAGGTCTTAGAAATGTTTGGTGGGTACTATACTCAGGAGGTGGTTAGTAAGATCTTAGAAATGTTGGTTGGGTACTACACTAAGGAAGGTGTCTGTTGGGTAGTATACTCAGTAGGTGGTTAGTACGATCTGTAGTAGGTTTTAGAAGGTGTCTGTTGGGTAGTATACTCAGGAGGTGGTTAGCAAGATCTGTAGTAGGTTTGAGAAGGTGTCTGTTGGGTAGTATACTCAGGACGTGGTAAGTAAGATCTGTAGTAGGTTTTAGAAGGTGTCTGTTGGGTAGTATACTCAGGAGGTGGTTAGTAAGATCTGTAGTAGGTTTGAGAAGGTGTCTTTTGGGTAGTATACTCAGGAGGTGGTTAGTAAGATCTGTAGTAGGTTTGAGAAGGTGTCTGTTGGGTCGTATACTCAGGAGGTGGTTAGTAAGATCTGTAGTAGGTTTTAGAAGGTGTCTGTTGGGTAGTATACTCAGCAGGTGGTTAGTAAGATCTGTAGTAGGTTTTAGAAGGTGTCTGTTGAGTAGTATACTCAGGAGCTAGTTAGTAAGGTCTGTAATAGGTTTTCAAAGGTGTCTGTTGAGTAGTATACTCAGGAGGTGGTTAGTAAGATCTGTAGTGGATTTTAGAAGTGTGTCTGTTAGGTACTCTACTCAGGATATGATCAGTAGGATCTGTAGTAGGTCTTAGAAATGTCTGGTGGGTACTATACTCAGGAGGTGGTTAGTAAGATCTTAGAAATGTTGGTTGGGTACTACACTCAGCAAGGTGTCTGTTGGGTAGTATACTCAGGAGGTGGTTAGTAAGATCTGTAGTAGGTTTTAGAAGGTGTCTTTTGGGTAGTATACTCAGTAGGTGGTTAGTAAGATCTGTAGTAGGTTTTAGAAGGTGTCTATTGGGTAGTATACTCAGGAGGTGGTTAGTAAGATCTGTAGTAGATCTTAGAAATGTCTGATGGGTACTATTCTCAGGGAGTGGTTAGTGAGAACAGTGGTAGTTTCAGAAGTGTGTCTGTTGGGTAGTATACTTAGGAGGTGGTTAGTAAGATCTGTAGTAGATCTTAGAAATGTCAGTTGGGTAGTATACTCAGGAGGTGGTTAGTAAGATCTGTAGTAGGTTTTAAAAAGTGTCTGTTGGGGAGGATACTCAGGAGGTGGTAAGTACGATCTGTATTAGGTTTTAGAAGGTGTCTGTTGGGTAGTATACTCAGGAGGTGGTTAGTAAGATCTGTAGTAGATTTTAGAAGGTGTCTGTTGAGTAGTATACTCAGGAGCTAGTTAGTAAGGTCTGTAATAGGTTTTCAAAGGTGTTTGTTGAGTAGTATATTCAGGAAGTGGTTAGTAAGATCTGTAGTGGATTTTAGAAGTGTGTCTGTTAGGTACTCTACTCAGGATATGATCAGTAGGATCTGTAGTAGGTCTTAGAAATGTCTGGTGGGTATTATACTCAGGAGGTGGTTATTAAGATCTTAGAAATGTTGGTTGGGTACTACACTCAGGAAGGTGTCTGTTGGGTAGTATACTCAGTAGGTGGTTAGTAAGATCTGTAGTAGGTTTTAGAAGGTGTCTGTTGGGTAGTATACTCAGTAGGTGGTTAGTAAGATCTGTAGTAGGTTTTAAAAGGTGTGTGTTGGGTAGTATACTCAGTAGGTGGTTAGTAAGATCTGTAGTAGGTTTTAGAAGGTGTCTGTTGGGTAGTATACTCAGTAGGTGGTTTGTAAGATCTGTAGTAGGTTTTAGAAGGTGTATTTTGGGTAGTATACTCAGTAGGTGGTTAGTAAGATCTGTAGTAGGTTTTAGAAGGTGTCTGTTGGGTACTCTACTCAGGATATGATCAGTAGGATCTGTAGTAGGTCTTCGAAATGTCTGGTGGGTATTATACTCAGGAGATGGTTAGTAAGATCTTAGAAATGTTGGTTGGGTACTACACTCAGCAAGGTGTCTGTTGGGTAGTATACTCTGGAGGTGGTTAGTACGATCTGTAGTAGGTTTTAGAAGGTGTCTGTTGGGTAGTATACTTAGTAGGTGGTTAGTAAGATCTGTAGTAGGTTTTAGAAGGTGTCTGTTGGGTAGTATACTCAGGAGGTGGTTAGTAAGATCTGTAGTAGATCTTAGAAATGTCAGTTGGGTAGTATACTCAGGAGGTGGTTAGTAAGATCTGTAGTAGGTTTTAGAAGGTGTCTGTTGGGTAGTATACTTAGGAGGCAGTTAGTAAGAAAATTGAAAATGTGAGCTCCTTGAGTGCAGAGACCCATGAGAATGTTTAGTAAAGTGCTGCAATAATTTATCTGTGCTATAGGATCCATGCACACTAGTGGGGGGGGGGGGGGTTTAAGCCGAAAAAAATGCTGGAAAAATTGCTGGATAAAAAAAGCTCTTAGGAGCGTTTTAGTAGCATTTAGTGTATATATCTATATATACAGTCATGGCCGAAATTGTTGGCACCCTTGATATTTCTCCAGGAAATCATGTATTTCTCACGAAACGTATTGCATTAACACATGTTTTGCTATACACATGTTTATTCCCTTTGTGTGTATTGGGACAAAACAAAAAAAGGGAGGAAAGAAAGCAAATTCGACATAATGTCACACAAACCTCCAAAAATGGGCTGGACAAAAGTATTGGCACCCTTTCACAACTGCGGATAAATAAGAATGTTACAAGCATGTGATGCTCCTGTAAACTCACCTGGGGCAAGTAACAGGTGTGGGCAATATAGAAATCACACCTGAAAGCAGATAAAAAGGAGAGACGTTCACTTAACCTTTGCATTGTGTGTCTGTCTGTGCCACACTAAGCATGGACAACAGAAAGAGGAGACGAGAACTGTCTGAGGACCTGAGAACCAAAATTGTGGCAAAATATCAACAATCTCAAGGTTACAAGTCCATCTCCAGAGAACTAGATTTGCCTTTGTCCACAGTGCGCAACATTATCAAGAAGTTTGCAACCCATGGCACTGTAGCTAATCTCCCTGGTCGTGGACGGATGAGGAAAATTGATGAAAGATTGCAACGCAGAATAGTCCGGATGGTGGATAAGCAGCCCCAAACATGTTCCAAAGACATTCAAGCTGTCCTGCAGGCTCAGGGAGCATCAGTGTCAGCGCGAACTATCCGTCGACATTTAAATGAAATGAAACGCTATGGCAGGAGACCCAGGAGGACCCCACTGCTGACACAGAGACATAAAAAAGCAAGACTACAGTTTGCCAAAATGTACTTGAGTAAGCCAAAAGCCTTCTGGGAAAACGTCTTGTGGACAGATGAGACCAAGATAGAGCTTTTCGGTAAAGCACATCATTCTACTGTTTACCGAAAACGGAATGAGGCCTACAAAGAACAAAACACAGTACCTACGGTAAAATATGGTGGAGGTTCAATGATGTTTTGGGGTTGTTTTGCTGCCTCTGGCACTGGGTGCCTTGACTGTGTGCAAGGCATCATGAAATCTGAGGATTACCAAAGGATTTTGGGTCGCACTGTAGGGCCCAGTGTCAGAAAGCTGGGTTTGCGTCCAAGATCCTGGGTCTTCCAGCAGGACAATGACCCCAAACATACGTCAAAAAGCACTCAGAAATGGATGGCAAAGAAGCGCTGGAGAGTTCTGAAGTGGCCAGCAATGAGCCCAGATCTAAATCCCATTGAACACCTGTGGAGAGATCTTAAAATTGCTGTTGGGAAAAGGTGTCCTTCCAATAAGAGAGACCTGGAGCTGTTTGCAAAGGAAGAGTGGTCCAAAATTCCGGGTGAGAGGTGTCAGAAGCTTATTGATGGTTATAGGAAGCGACTGATTTCAGTTATGTTTTCCAAAGGGTGTGCAACCAAATATTAAGTTAAGGGTGCCAATACTTTTGTCCAGCCCATTTTTGGGGTTTTGTGTGACATTATGTCATATTTGCTTTTCTGCCTCTGTTTTATATTTGTTCCAATACATACAAAGGGAATAAACATGTGTATAGCAAAACATGTGTTAATGCAATACCTTTTTTGTGTGAAATACTTGATTTTCAGGAAAAATATCAAGGGTGCCAACAATTTCGGCCATGACTGTATATAGATATATCTATATATATCTATAGATAGATAGATCTACACTGAGGAACAGAAGTATTTGAACCCCCTGTGATTTTGCAAGTTCTCCCACTTAGAAATCATGGAGGGGTCTGACATTCACATTGTAGGGGCATTCCCACTCTGAGAGACAGAATTTAAAAAAAAAATTCCGGAAATCACATTGTATGATTTGTAAAGAATGTATTTGTCTTGCACGGATGAACAGAAGTATTTGAACACCTGAGAAAATCCGTGTTAATATTTGGTACAGAAGCCTTTGTTTGCAATTACAGAGGTCGGACGTTTCCTGTAGTTCCTGACCAGGTTTGCACTGCAACAGGGATTTTGGCCGACTCCTCCACACAGATCTCCTCTAGATCTGTCAGGTTTCGGGGCTGTCGCTGAGCAACATGGAGTTTCAGCTCCCTCCAAAGATGTTCTATTGGATTTAGGTCTGGAGACTGGCTAGGCCACTCCAGAACCTTGATATGCTTCTTACGGAGCCACTCCTTGGTTATCCTGGCTGTGTGCTTCGGGTCGTTGTCATGTTGGAAGACCCAGCCACGACCCATCTTCAATGCTCTGACTGAGGGAAGGAGGTTGTTGCTCAAAATCTCACAATAAATGGCCCCATTCATCCTCTCCTTAATACAGTGCAGTCGTCCTGTCCCCTTCGCAGAAAAGCACCCCCAAAGCATGATGTTACCACCCCCATGCTTCACAGTAGGGATGGTGTTCTTGGGATGCAACTCATCCTTCTTTTTCCTCCAAACACACCGAGTGAAGTTTATACCAAAAAGTTCTACTTTGGTCTCCTCTGACCACATGACTTTCTCCCATGCCTCCTCTGGATCATCCAGATGGTCATTGGCAAACTTCAGACGGGCCTGGACATGTGATGACTTGAGCAGGGGAACCTTCCGTGCAATGCATGATTTGAAACCATGACGGCGTAGTGTTCTACCGACAGTGACCTTTGAAACTGTGGTCCCAGCTCTCTTCATGTCATTGACCAGCTCCTCCCTTGTAGTTCTGGGCTGATTCCTCACCTTTCTTATCATCAGTGATACCCCACGAGGTGAGATCTTGCATGGAGCCCCAGTCCGAGGGAGACTGACAGTCGTCTTTAGCCTCTTCCATTTTCTAACAATTGCTCCAACAGTTGATCTATTTTCACCAAGCTGCTTGGCAATTGCCCCGTAGCCCTTTCCAGCCTTGTGGAGATCCACAATTTTGTGTCTGGTGTCTTTTGACAGCTCTTTGGTCTTGCCCATGGTAGTAGTTGGCATCTGACTGACTGTGGGGAGGTCAGGTGTCTTTAAAGAGCTCAGACAGGTGCTGCTAAGTTAGATTAATGAGTGGAGTAGAGGTGGACTTTTTAAAGGCACAGTAACAGGTCTTTGAGAGCCAGAATTCTTTCTGTTTCTTAGGTGTTCAAATACTTCTGTTCAGCAGTGCAAGACAAATAAATTCTTTACAAATCATACAATGTGATTTCCTGAATGTTTTTTTAAATTCTGTCTCTCAGAGTGGGAATGTCAGACCCCTCCGTGATTTCTAAGTGGGAGAACTTGCAAAATCGCAGGGTGTTCAAATACTTCTGTTCCTCACTGTATACACACAGTATATTGCCTAAAGTATTGGTCGGCCGGCCTTTCCACGCACATGAACTTTAATGCCCCCCAGTCTTAGTCCGGAGGGTTCCATGTTGAGTTGGCCCCGCCCTTTGCAGCTATAACAGCTTCAACTCTTCTGGGAAGGCCATCCACAAGGTTTAGGAGGGTGTCTATGGGAAGGTTGGACCATTCTTCCAGAAGCACATTTGTGAAGTCAGGCACTGATGTCGGGGGAGGAGGCCTGGCTCGCAGTCTCTGCTCTAATTAATCCCAAAAGTGTTTTATGGGGTTGAGGTCAGGACTCTGTGCAGGCCAGTCAAGTTCCTCCACCCCAAACTGGCTCCTCCATGTCTTTATGGACCTTGCTTTGTGCACTGGTGCTCAGTCATGTTGGAACAGGAAGGGGCCATCTCCAAACTCTTCCCACAAAGTTGGGAGCATGAAATTCTCCAAAATGTCTTGGTATGCTGACACCTTAAGAGTTCCCTTCAGTGGAATTAGGGGGCCAAGTCCAACCCCTGAAAAACAACCCCACACCATAATCCCCCCTCCACCAAACTTTACACTTGGCATAATGCAGTCAGGCAAGTACCATTCTCCTGGCAACCGCCAAACCCATCGGATTTGCCAGACAGAGAAGTGTGATTTGTCACTCCAGAGAACACGTCTCCACTGCTCTAGAGTCCAGTGACGGCGTGCTTTACACCACGGCATCTGACAACGCATTGCACTTGGTGGTGTAAGGCTTGGATGCAGCTGCTCAGCCATGGAAACCCATTCCATGAAGCTCTCTATGCACTGTTGTTGGGCTCATCTGAAGGCCACACAAAGTTTGGAGGTCTTTAGCTATTGACTGTGCAGACAGTTGGCGACTTCTGCGCACTGTGCACTTCAGCATGCGCTGACCCCGCCCTGTCATGTGACGTGGCCTACCACTTGGTGGCTGAGTGGCTGTTGTTCCCAGTTGCTTCCACTTTGTTATAATCCCACTAACAGTTGAGCGTGGAATATTTAGTAGCCAGGAAATGCCACGGATGGACTTATTGCCCAGGTGGCCACCTATCACGGGACCACGCTTGGAGTCACTGAGCTCCTGAGAGCGACCCATTCTTTCACCAATGTGTGTAGAAGCAGTCTGCATGCCTAGGGGCTTGATTGTATACACCTGTGGCCATGGAGGGGATTGGAACACCTGAATCACATGATTTGGAGGGCGGGGACAATACTTTTGACAATATAGTGTATATACACTCAGTCACTACAGTCTTTGATAAGTCTAACTACAGCCATTTTAAAGTGCCACATTTTTGCCATATTTTTTGTTTTGATTTGAATAGAGTAGGAAAGGTAAAATTATCATTTAGTTATTTTTCTGTTGTCTGTGTCTTTTTTTGGAGATTTCCTGTATCTCATGAGAAGACTCTCCAGTATTATGCCGGAAGTTATTATCTCTGGATTTGGGGTCCTACACTTTCCCAGGATCCTGAATCTCCATTGTCATAACCCTCACCTTGGGAGCCCAATGAAACCCAGAGTGTGATTTGAGTTTTTTTTCTTCATATTTCTTTAATTTTCTTTTTTTGCTTTCGCTGAGCATTTATTATTTAAGCATGGTGTTGCAAAATAAGCAGTCCTTGCATTTTCATACAACTCTGTAAATGTGATGTCTGCATTAGCTTTCTTTTCTTCAGGTTATTTTTTTCTAAAGGGTAAACTTGGAAAGATCAGGGGTACATTTTAATTAAAGTGAATATCCTTTTACTTGACAAAAAAAAAAAAAACTTTTAAAACATATCAAAAGAAAACAATGTTCCTGTATGTGAGGTGTCAATACTGAAAGAAGTGTGCTTCTCCCCTGAGGGGTGGGGGAGGGGGGACAAAAAAAAAAAAACTTTTAAAACATATCAAAAGAAAACAATGTTCCTGTATGTGAGGTGTCAATACTGAAAGAAGTGTGCTTCTCCCCTGAGGGGTGGGGGAGGGGGGCTGCCTTGGGCTTCCTCTTCACAGGATGTGAGAGATCTACAAATGAATGGACAGGCGCCAAGTTCACACCCTGAGCTGGACACACTTCACTGACACACTTCTGTTCCCACCATCACACCTGAGACATAAAGGAAACCATATATATCCTGTATAATAATAATAGTTTTAAAAAAAAATATATAGAGAGAGAGAGAGAGAGAGCGCACCTGCAGGCATCATCCTTTAGGGACATATGGGTGCGTCGCTGGAGCTGTAGGGGATTATATTTGAATATGTGTATTATTATTCATTACTTTTTTTTTACTTTTTTTTATTTAATTATTTTTTATTATTATTATTTTTTGTATTATTATTTTAATTCAAAGACTACTTTTTTTTTTTACTTTTTTTCTATTTATTTTTTTATTATTATTTTTTGTATTATTATTTTAATTCAAAGACTACTTTTTTTTAACATTTTTCTATTTATTTTTTTATTATTTTTATTTTTTGTATTATTATTTTAATTCAAAGACTACTTTTTTTTTAAACTTTTTTCTATTTTTTTTTATTATTTTTTTTTTTGTATTATTTTAATTCAAAGACTACTTTTTTTTTTTACTTTTTTCTATTTATTTTTTTATTATTATTATTTTTGTATTATTATTTTAATTCAAAGACTACTTTTTTTGTTTTACTTTTTTCTATTTATTTCTTTATTATTATTATTTTAATTCAAAGACTACTTTTTTTTTTTTTACTTTTTTCTATTTATTTCTTTATTATTATTATTTTTTGTATTATTATTTTAATTCAAAGACTACTTTTTTTTTAAACTTTTTTCTATTTTTTTTTTTTTTTTTTTTTTGTATTATTATTTTAATTCAAAGACTACTTTTTTTTTTTTTACTTTTTTCTATTTATTTTTTTATTATTATTATTTTTGTATTATTATTTTAATTCAAAGACTACTTTTTTTGTTTTACTTTTTTCTATTTATTTCTTTATTATTATTATTTTTTGTATTATTATTTTAATTCAAAGACTACTTTTTTTTTTTTTACTTTTTTCTATTTATTTCTTTATTATTATTATTTTTTGTATTATTATTTTAATTCAAAGACTACTTTTTTTTTTACTTTTTTTCTATTTATTTCTTTATTATTATTATTTTCTGTATTATTATTTTAATTCAAAGACTAGTTAGTATTGTAGCCTGATGAATGCAGTGTTGTAATCTCATTGCTTTGACTCACCCTCCATCCATTGTAGGACTGTCAGCTCCCTGTATGCTCTGTCCTGGTCATATTATGTATTCAGACTCCACCAGGAGGCATTGCATCTATAAGACCCTCCTCATCAGCGACATTGCTGCCTGTTAGGACACGTGGCTCTGTGGCGCAATGGATAGCGCATTGGACTTCTAGCTGGTGAAGAGATTCAAAGGTTGTGGGTTCGAGTCCCACCAGAGTCGCTTTTTGAACTACTTCCTTGCAATTAAAATTTTTTTTTTTACCTTTGTTTTGCTACACTGTAACCAAAGGCATAAACATATATATTGAACTGTAACAATGTAACCCTGCTGTTTACAGACACAGGATGATACCCTGACAGCTCCCCAGTGATAGGACTGGTGCTGACTCTGCAGATATATGACATGATTGTAGTTAGAAAAGCATGTGATTTTTTATTTTTTTCCATTTTAAACCGTGTTGAGTATGCAAGTAATGGAAGGAGTAACTTCAGGACTTTAAAGAAAATTATAAAAAAATAAATAAAGTAAAATTATTTTTCTAATAATAATAATAAATAAATATATATATATATATATATATATATATATATATGATATAAATAAATAAAATACATTTTTATATGCATCAGGCTTTTAGTTATTTTATATATATATAATAACTAAAAGCCCGATGCATATAAATATTTATTTTATTTATGTATTTTTTTCTATATAAATAAAAAAAAAAAGGATGATGCCCTGACAGCTCCCTAGTGATAGGACTGGTGCTGACAAAGACTGCAGTTGTACGACATCGATTGTAGTTAGAAACGCATGTGATTTTTAATTTTTTTTTCATTTTAAACCGTGTTGAGTATGCAGGTAATGGAAGGAGTAACTTCAGGACTTCGAAGAAAATTATTAAAAAAATAAATAAATAAAGTAAAATTCTTTTTATAATAATAATAATAAATATATATATATGTATATGTATATATAAAAATATATATGATATAAATAGATAAATAAAATAAATTTTTATATGCATCAGGCTTTTAGTTATTTTATATATATATCGAAGGAGTAACTTCAGGACTTCGAAGAAAATTATAAAAAAAAAAATTAATAAAGTAAAATTATGTTTATAATAATATATATATAAAAATATATATAAAAATATATATGATATAAATGAATAAAATACATTTTTATATGCATCAGGCTTTTAGTTATTTTATATATAAAATAACTAAAAGCCCGATGCATATAAATATGTATTTTATTTATGTATTTTTTTCTATATAAAAAAAAAAAAAAGGATGATGCCCTGACAGCTCCCTGGTGATAGGACTGGTGCTGACAAAGACTGCAGTTATATGACATCTGGACCCACTCACCCACACCGTCTGGACCCACTCACCCACACCGTCTGGACCCACTCACCCACACCGTCTGGACCCACTCACCCACATCGTCTGGACCCACTCACCCACACCGTCTGGACCCACTCACCCACACCGTCTGGACCCACTCACCCACATCGTCTGGACCCACTCACCCACACCGTCTGGACCCACTCACCCACACCATCTGGACCCACTCACCCACATCGTCTGGACCCACTCACCCACACCGTCTGGACCCACTCACCCAGACCAAGTGGTCGCAGAGGCGGAGGGTAGGCATGCTCCTGTCACCGCTGAGCACATTCCAGGTCCTCCCTAACCCCCCCTCTCTATCCTTCTCCTCCTTCAAGGCCCACTGCATCCGGCTCTTCTCTCCCACCCCCCTGAGGATTGCGGTGATCTATCGGCCTCCTGGACCCGTATCCCTCTTCCTGGACGACTTTGCCGCCTGGCTTCCCTTCTTCCTCTCCTCTGAGCTAAGGACCATCATCCTTGGGGATTTCAATATCCCCATCAACGTCAACAACCCGGCTACTTCCCAACTCCTCCTCCTAACCTCCTCTTTCGCGCTCACACAGTGCACACAGTCCTCCACCCACACCGATGGGAACACCCTGGACCTCGTTTTCTCCCATCTCTGCACCCTCCACAACTTCACTAACACACCCTTCCCCCTCTCTGACCACCACCTCTTCACGTTTTCCATCTCCCCCTCCTCTAACTCCCACCCCCCCAAAGCGTCAAACCATCACCAGCCGTAACCTCCGCAACCTGAACCCGGCCCCTCTCCACTCGGCAGCTGACCGTCTGTACGACAGTATCCTCCCACTGTCATGCCCTACCCTGGCCACTACTGAGTACAATGACTCACTGTCGGATGCCCTCAACTCCCTGGCACCCCTAACCACACGTAACATCAGACCCGACCGCTTCAACCCTGGCAGAACGACCATACAAAATGTCTCAAACAACGTAGTCACGCGCTGGAGCGATTATGGCGCAAAACCAGATCCCTTCGAGAGTTCTCTCTCTACAAATTCGCCTTCCTCACCTACACCACCTCCCTCCACGCCACCAAGCAAGCGTAACCCTCATCAACACCCTCTCCACCTGTCCTCGCCGGATCTTCTCCACTTTCAACTCCCTACTCTCTTTCTCCCCCCCACCTCCACCCAGCACCTCACTCACCGCCCTCGAGATTGCCAATCATTTACAAAACAAGATTGACGCAATCCGTAAGGACATTGTCAATTCACAATCTACCTCCTCACCTAGCCTCCCTCCCTCCATCACCCCCTCAACTCTCCCCTCCTCTGACCTCGCAACCGCACTGCCCCCCACCACACCTAACGCCCCCCACACTATAACCTCCCCAACACTCCGCTCCTTCAGCCCTGCTACCACTGAGGAGGTCACTAAGGTCTTCACTGAAGCCCGCCTCACTACTTGCCCCCTGGACCCTATCCCCTCACAGCTCCTCCAGTCACCCCCTTCTCCATCATTCGCTCCCTCACCCACATCTTCAATCTCTCTCTCTCTACTGGCGCATTCCCCTCCCCCCTAAAGCACGCACACATCACCCCCATACTCAAAAAACCCTCCCTTGACCCCACTGACCTAAACAACCTTAGACCCATCTCCCTGCTGCCATTTACTTCCATGCTCCTTGAGCGCCTGGCCTACAATCGCCTGAGTTCCCACCTCACCGACAACAACCTCCTTGACCCCCTACAGTCTGGCTTCCATCCCCTACATTCCACCGAAACCGCCCTACTTAAAATCACTAACGACCTGCTAACCGCCAAAGCTAATGGCCACTACTCAGTGCTCCTACTCCTCGACCTCTCCGCGGCCTTCGACACAGTCGACCACCCCCTCCTCATCAAGAAACTACACTCCCTCGGCATCAGAGACTCTGCTCTCTCCTGGCTCTCATCCTACCTGTCACAACGCTCCTTCAGTGTTACCTATAACGCTGTCACCTCCCCCTCTCTCCCCCTCTCTGTTGGGGTCCCCCAAGGCTCTATCCTCGGGCCCCTCCTCTTCTCCATCTACACCTCCTCCCTTGGCCAACTGATACACTCCCACGGCTTCAACTATCACCTCTATGCCGACGACGTTCCTCACCCCAGACACTAATAAACTACTCGTACACTCCCTCATCATGTCACGCCTGGACTACTGCAACTCCCTTCTCACTGGCTTACCCCAACACAGGCTATCCCCACTCCAGTCTATCCTGAGCTCAGCGGCTAGCACATCAATGGGCAAACTACGGCCCGCGGGCCGTATACAGCCCGGCGGACCTTTTAATCCGGCCCGCGGAGCTAGGCTCCCGCTAGGCTCCTCTCACAGTACGCCCTGAAGACCGGTGTAGCATGAAAATCTGTCCCCCTCGACGTATCTGCGCATGTGCCGGAGATTGCCGATTGGCTGCTAATGCCTGAAACTGGCACATGCGCAGATACGTCGAGGGGGACAGATCCTCATAGGAGACAGATTTTCATGCTACCCCGGAACGGCGCGGGAACACGGCGAGAGGAACGCGCGGAGCAAAGGTAAGTGAATTGACACAGGGGGGACCTGGGGACTTAATATGGGAGATGAATTAATATGGGGAATGAATTACTATAGGGGGGATGAATTACTATATGGGGGATGAATTACTATATGGGGGATGAATTACTATATGGGGGATGAATTACTATGGGGGATGAATTACTATATGGGGGATGAATTACTATATGGGGGATGAATTACTATATGGGGGATGAATTTCTATATGGGGGATGAATTACTATGGGGGATGAATTACTATATGGGGGATGAATTACTATATGGGGGATGAATTACTATATGGGGGATGAATTACTATGGGGGATGAATTACTATATGGGGGATGAATTACTATATGGGGGATGAATTACTATATGGGGGATGAATTTCTATATGGGGGATGAATTACTATGGGGGATGAATTACTATATGGGGGATGAATTACTATATGGGGGATGAATTACTATGGGGGATGAATTACTATGGGGGATGAATTACTATATGGGGGATTAATTACTATGCTTACTATGGGGGAATATTACTATACTTACTATGGATGACACATACACATCATTCATCTACTCTTGGTCCGGCCCCCGGGTCCAATATATGAACCCATTGCGGCCCTCGAGTCAAAAAGTTTGCCCACCCCTGGGCTAGACTCATCCACTTCACCAACCGCTCCACATCTGCCACCCCCCTCTGCCAATCCCTTCACTGGCTCCCGATTGCCCAACACATTCAATTCAAATTACTAACTCTGACATACAAAGCCATTCACAACGCTGCCCCAAACTACCTCACTGACCTGATACCCAAATACCACCCTACCGTGCCCTTCGCTCCTCACAGGACCTCCTACTCTCCAGCTCCCTGGTCTCCTCCTCCCACGCCTGACTGCAGGACTTCTCCAAGACTTCCCCCATCCTCTGGAACTCCCTACCCCAATCCATCACTATAATGTACAGCGCTGAGCAAACCCTTTGGCGCTATATAAATACTGTATAATAATAATAATACATGATTGTAGTTAGAAACGCATGTGATTTTTTTTTTTTTTCATTTTAAACCGTGTTGAGTATGCAGGTAATGGAAAGAGTAACTTCAGGACTTCAAAGAAAATTATAAAAAAATAAATAAAGTAAAATTATGTTTATAATATATATATATATATATATATATATATATATATATATATATATATATATAAATATGTATAAAAATATATTTGATATAAATAAATAAAATACATTTTTATATGCATCAGGCTTTTAGTTATTTTATATATATATTTATAACTAAAAGCCTAATGCATATAAATATTTATTTTATTTATGTGTTTTTTCTATATAAATAAAAATATATATATACATACATATATATATATTTTTGTATATATATATATGATATGATATATATATATCATTCTATTTTTACATATAATTAACAAAACATTTGATGCATTGGCCGGGAATCGAACCCGGGCCTCCCGCGTGGCAGGCGAGAATTCTACCACTGAACCACCAATGCCTTCTTATGGAGTGCTGCAAGGGGAAATTTTAAGAATTAAATATACAGAATTTATAATAATCCCTAAATCTTTTTTAATTGGAGGAATTTTTTAAAAGATACACACAAAATCAATCAGTTTAATTGAAATTATTCTTCTGAGCTGTCTGGGAGTAAAATCCAATCGCAGAAATAAGAAAATTCACCGCAAATGCGCTGTAAACATACTACATGCGAAACTGAATGTGCAAGAAAAATGAATGTATGTGGGGGGGCATTTTTAAATTTGGCTTAGGCTGCAATTCTACTGAAGAGGGAGCGGACGAGGGTGTTCACATGCAACGGTTATGATGCTTTGCGTCCCTGGTAATCGTCGCACTCGTCGTGTTCGTCAGGTATTACCGCCATCGAATGCAATGGGTGCAATCAGGGGCGGACTGACAACTCATGGGGCCCCCGGGCAATAGGGGATCATGGGGCCCCTGTGTCCTTGCCCAAACTCAAAAAAGCCTATGAAAAAGGTACCAGGGGCATCTAATGGGGCCCCCTACTGACCCCGGGCCCTTGGGCAGTGCACAAGTTTCCAAATGGTCAGTCCGCCCCTGGGTGCAATGCGGAGGGGACACACCACAACCCCCCTTCTATTGGTGCTGCATTTACGGAGTTAAAACTCGTGGTGTGGAGATTGTATCACTGAATTCAGATCGCTTTTCAGAGGCTCAGCAATTTAGCTGCACATCTTACAGTAGTCACTTTCAGGATGGGCGCAGTGCGGGGACGCGGGCAAAATTGCGAGTTGTTTTCCCTGGCTGCCTTTTGCATGTGCATGCGGGTGACATCGATTCCTAATGACACCCCCACGTATCTAGCAAACGCATGTGCATTCAAAATGCACAGCACCCTGTGTTTTGGTGTGGTGCGATTTTAAAAATCATGACAGCACCTTTTTGCGCATTTCATGCACATTTTGCTGAACGTGCTATGAATGCATGTAAATGCGTATGCGAAACTGCATGCTGAGCGCGGGGACTGTGGTGCGCTACATGCAAATCTAAACGCAGTGCAAATGCATATGCGTTTTAAAAATCACGCCAGCACCTTTTTGCACATTTCATGCACATTTTGCAAAAGTACTACGAATGCATGTAAATGCGCATGCGAAACTTCACACTGAGCGCGGGGACTGTGGTGTGCCAGATGCATATTTAAACGCAGTGCAAATGCATATGCATTTTAAAAATCACGCCAGCACCTTTTTGCGCATTTCATGCACATTTTGCTGAACGTGCTACGAATGCATGTAAATGCGCATGCAAAACTGCAAGCTGAGCGCAAGGATTGTGGTGCGCTAGATGCAAATTTAAATGCAGTGCAAATGCATTTTGAAAATCACGCCAGCACCTTTTTGCGCATTTCATACACATAGGGCAGCCCATTGAAATGATTGAGCTGCCCTAAAACGCAGGCGCAAATGGAATGCGCACCTTCTGGAGTGAATGAGCCCTCGACTGGACTGTTCTGTACCGTCCGGCTGAACATGACTTACTACTCGCAGCCATACCATGACCTGCAAGAACCTTCCCAGACATACCACAGCCCATATTTTAATTTTAAGGCTAACACCCCCCCTTCAAGGACATATCCCTCTTTAAAGAACATATCCCTCTTCTCTTCACAGCCCAGAATTTTCATCACATGGATGAGCAGAACGTTGATTGCACTCATTCTTTTTCACTCTGGGGACAAATGTCACCCTGGTATTGTCCACCAAATGGAAGGGAGGAGGCAGCCAAGGCCCAGGAGCCAGAGAGGGGAAGGGGCGTGGCCTTTGAAGTGTGAAGATGGGCGTGGTTAGAAGGGGGATTTAAAGCTCCAGCTGGCTCCTGATGGCAGTATTTGCAGCTATGGTCATGCCGGATATGGAGTGTGCTGAAGCTTTCCCCTCCAGGAAGGTAAGGAATACACGAGATCCAACCCATGAGACATACATCTGATCGTTTCACTCCTAGGATTACTTGAGGCTGTTCGATGTAGATACAGATGCCGCGCTTTCAAAATTGGTCTTTTTCACTTCTTTTTGTTTCCTATTTTTACATTTAGAGATTATTCATGTATTAGGCTGGGGAGATAAAAAACAGTCAGCAGATTAGTTTTGGCTTTTTGGATTTAATAAAAAAAGTACTCTTCCCGTAGTTATTGGGATGAATTACGAAAGGAGACTGTTGAGTAAAATCCATGTTTATTAGAAAAAAATAAATCTGAGGAAGATGGAAAGATGAGTCTCTTTATACCTCTCTAAAGCTGGCTACACATTATACAGGTTTTTGTTTTGTTGTTTTGTTTTTTTGTTCAATTTCTTTTAGACTTCCCAAAACCATATACTAGGAGGCCAAACCTGAACAATGTTAAATTGTGTGCAGGCAGGTGGGATCCTGTACTGCACAGTTGAAGGTAAATGTAAAGGAAATTGAACAACACAATTGTAGGATGTGTACCCAGCTTAAAGGTGACCATTCACCATGCAATCTGATTGTACAATTTCCTTCTGTTATGTAGTGCAAGGAGCTGCCTGATCTGATAGTAACCACATAGATGTCCGCCCATTCCCAACTAGGGTTACGTGGAACCCTAGGGCTCATCCAGGGGTGGCTAGGAGTTGCTTGAGCTGTGGCAAACTGATCTCCTACTTGATGGTGCCTAGATAGTTCCAGATCCAATGCCATTTGGTAGAACGAGGGTGTCTTCTGGCCACCCCTGTAAAGGAGTATTTTTTTTCCCACTGACCACCCCCAATGTATGGGGCATTTTCCCCACTGACCACCCCCAATGTATGGGGCATTTTCCCCACTGACCAGATAGTTCCAGATCCAATGCCATTTGGCAGAACGAGGGTGTCTTCTGGCCACCCCTGTAAAGGAGTATTTTTTTTCCCAATGACCATTACCAATGTAAGTGCATTTTCCCCACTGACCGCCATCAATGTAACAGATATTTTCCCAATGACCACCGCCAATGTAAGGGAAACTTTCCCCACTAACCACCACCAATGTAAGGGACATTTCCCAATGACCACCACCAATGTAAGGGACATTTCCCAATGACCACCACCAATGTAAGGGACATTTCCCAATGACCACCCATAGACTAGTCTAACCAGGGGTTCCCTGAGATCTAAGAATTATTTCAAGGGTTACCCAAGGGTAAAAACTTTGCGAAAGTCTGACACCGTGTATGGCCAGATTAAGTTCCCAAAGTCCCCCGGTTTTTTTTTTTTTTTACACCTCATAAACTGCAGCAAGAGAAGCGAGTCTCCTTGATGAGAAATTGGGGACACTGTCGAGGACTCGGATCTCTCCAAAAGTTCTACAAACCTGTGTGTGATGCGGTATGCCAGGCTCCACATCTTATTTAAATATCAGCTTTTGGTGGAGCTTTATAAATGATATGATCTCCATGCTTTATAAATGGTATAATTGATGGCAAATCCGGCAAATTGCTGAGTTTTGTCCATCGGGATGTGTACATGGAGGCTCATCCAGTGTATAGAGCAATATAGAAAGCATTAATCACCAATACATGGCTAAAACCATTCATTACTAAGGGCCCCTTCACACTGAAAACTGAATGTTTTTGCATAGGCATTGATGTGCACGGGACCCCTGTTTGTGCGTGTTTATGGGGCATTTCTCCAAGGCCTTAATAGGGGCTTGTCTGCTTGCATTTGCTTTGAGGTCATTTCCTTCTTTCTTCTTTGAGCTTTTGTTTGCTCTTTGTTGTGTTTACACATCTTTACATGTACACAGGTTTGCATGGCAGGGGTGTGTGGCTGGCTTAGAACTGCAAGGAGTTGGAGTCGGGTATGTGTCAGTGTATTTAACAACTCTGTTCTTAGTAATGCCCATTGATGGAGGAGCAGGGGTCCCACGGGTGGAGGAGCAGGCGTCCTATAGGTAGAGCAACAGGGGTCCCAGAGGAGTGTGGATCCGTGACAAGGAGGAAGAGAAGGGGTCCCATAGGTGGAGGAACAGGGGTCCCAGAGGAGGAAAAGCAGTGGTCCCATAGATGAGAACAAACGCCGTCCGATCGGCTGCACTCCAAATCCACTTTATTGAACCAAGGTAAAACCAATACAGACAGCGGAAATACCGTGAGGGACTGGCAGGTCAATGTATTTCATGCTAAAGACAGTGCTTATTCATTAGCAGGGGTCCCAGAGGTGGAAGGACAGGGGTCCCAGAGGTGGAGGAACATAGAGGTGGCAGCCTTGCTCCTGGGGTCCTTCTATCACCTCCAGATTGGCACTTATCATTTTATTTCCATCATACTCACATCTGTGTAGATTGCATTGAGCAGATTCATGCACTCTGATAACCCTGCTGAAACCTTTCCAGGATGTCCCCTGTGTCTGGTCATGTGATATTAAATGACCAATCGCTGAGGACGCCAGAATTGTCCTAGTATTTCTCCTGAGCAGCTCTGCAGGGTCATCTGACTGCATGAACCCATAAAGCATAAGACCAAGTGGTCCATCGACTACAGATCTACGTTCGTCCAATCTGGTCAGGCATGCTCTTGTGATGGGGGGCAGAAAAAGGGGGATTGCGCAGTTAGAGGGGGGCGTCCAATAAGAGTACCCACCTTACAGTGAATCTCCCCTTTCCTGGATGCTCAATAATGGAGTGACCAAGTATTGCACGGGGGCCCTTGGATCCGCACTTACTGCCTGAGTCCTTTACGTTTTAAAGGGTAAGCAGGCCATACATTATACAATTTTTCTTGTTCAACTTTCTTTAGATTTACCTTTAATTATGTAGCGCAAGGGCCGGCCTGCTTGCATACAAATTGAAACCGTTTAGGTCTGTCCTCATATTATATGGTTTTCTAAAGGAAAATTGTGCAAGAAAATTGTATAATGTATGGCCAGCCTAAAGATATATTCTGAAATAAAAAGTTTGGAAACCTAAAAAATGTACATTATAGGACAGGAATAGTGTACTCTTAATACATTTAATTAATAAAAGCACATTGTAAAATAACAAGTTTTGGTGTAAAATCATTTTTTTGGTAGTGGTGCTGTATTGTTATTGAAAACATTGTTTTTAACGTTTTTTTTTTGTTTTTTTTTTACAAAAGGTGAAGCCCAGGGTAGGTTGCCTAGATTTTATTTCTGGATGGAAAATATTGATAATTGAAATATAAGAATATCATTTTTTTTTTTTTTGAAGCATTCCTCAAAACAAAACTGATTTTTAAATATTTATAATTATTAATTAATATTTGTAATTAATAATTATTAAATATATTTATAATTATTAGTAGGTGTGCACCGACATTTCCATGGCCAAAACATTTCGGCCGAAAACACGCCTATCTGCCCATATGAAGATAAGCACCGATACAGGCGCCGAATATAACTCCGCCCCCTCGCCGCTGCCACCCCTAACCGCCACCCGCTCACCGCTGCAGCCACCCACCACTACCCGGCGGTTCTCAGCCTTACCTGAGAAACGATCCCAGCTCTGGGCATAGAGATAAGTGGAGGAAAGATGACCTCCACTCATCTCTATGCCCTTGGAGGACCGGAGGGATGTGACTTCTGGTTCCGGCGACTTGCAAACAAGTCTTTCTTTCTTTCTTTTTTTTTTTTTTTTTTTTTTTTAAGCACTAGATCAATACTTTTTTTAATCTAATGCTCTACATTGTAGAGGATGGGACTGACAGCTCATGGGGCCCCCTGGCAATAGGGGATCATGGGGCCCCTATGTCCTTGCCCACACTCAAACCACACCCAAAAAAGCCTATGAAAGGTACCAGGGGCATCTCATGGGGCCCCCTACTGACCTCGGGCCCTCAGACAGTGCCCGAATTCCCAAATGGTCAGTCCGCCCCTGATAAAGGAGAGATGTGGGGTCTTATTGACCCCATATCTCTCCATAAAGAGGACCTGTCACTAACTATTTCTATCACAGGGGATGCATGCATTCCTTGTGATAGGAATAAAACTTATTAAATTTTTTTTTTAAAGGGACAGTGTAAAAAAAAAAATTAAATAAATAATAAAAAAAAAAGTTTAAAGTGCTCCTGGCCCCTCGAGCTTGCATGTAGTGGTGAACGCATACGTAGGCCCACATATGTTCAAACTATGTTCAAACCACACATGTGAGGTATCACCACAAAGTCGGAGCAAGAGCAATAATTCTAGAACTAGACCTCCTCTTACTCTGGTAAAGTTACAGAACTCTGTAGCGCACCCCTGGACTCTGTGTGTAGCGCACCCCTGGACTCTGTGTGTAGCGCACCCCTGGACTCTGTGCGTAGCGCACCCCTGGACTCTGCACATCACTGACATTTAAAAAAAAAAACACACACTCGCCTGTCCCGGAGTCCAGCAGTGTGCTCACCCGTGGTGTCCCTTCTCCCCATCTCTCCTCCACGGCACCGACATCTCAACTGTGGGCACCAGTCTGTGAGAGCTTGCAGCTTCACAGCCTGGTGCACACTGCGCACGCACGAGTCCTGCCGCTCCTCCTGATTGGTCTGGCAGTCTCCTGGGACCTGTGAAAGTTCCTAGGAGACTGCGGGAGCAAGGAGGGGGCCGAACTTCCAGCTCACTTCGCCGTGGTGAGCTGAGCCGAGAGTGGGAGCGGGTACCTGCCAAAACCAATTATCTGCTCCTCCCTCCCCCCCAAAAAGGTGCCAAATATGGCAGTGGGGGGGGGGGGGGGAAGGAAAACAAGCGGAGCTTCCACTTTTGAGTGGAACTCTGCTTTAATGACCCTTTAAGACCCTCCCATTGTTAGTGAAATTTGACAACACCCAGTATGTGATGTGGCTTGGCAGATACGTGTGTGAGGGAGAGGGGGATTGTGTGGGGTCGTGGCTGAGTTCCTGCACTTATATATTGTCCATTCACATCAGTCCCCGCCCACAAGGAGATATATTGTCCATTCACATCAGTCCCCACCCACAAGGAGCATACAATCTAAGGTGTAGTAGTTGTACCCCTATAAATGGTAGTTTAATACTTGGATCATGTCAGACAGGGATTGTGCTGTGATTTAGCTCATACTGGTGCTTATTTATAACCATAATATCACTTATAAATTGATATATGAAATAGGGAAGATCCAGGGACAGTATTAACCACTTGCCCTCCAGAGGATTCCCCTCCTTCCTGACCAGTCCACTTTGTGTTACGGCGCTGCGTTACTTTAACTGACAATTGTGCAGTCGTGCAACGCTGCACCCAAATGAAATTTGTGTCCTTTTTTTCCACAAATGGAGCTTTCTTTCGGTGGTATTTGATCACCTGTGCATTGGTGGTTTTTTTTTTTTTTTTTTTTTGCACTATAAACAAAAGGACCGACAATTTTGAAAACTTAAAAAAACCCAATATGTCTTACTTTTTGTTATAAAACATATCCAATAAAAAAAATAAAATTTCTTCACACATTTAGGCTAAAATGTATTCTTCATGTCTATGCTAAACAAAATCCCAATACATGTAAATTTACGTGAAAGTTATAGCGTCTAGAAATGGCGGTATATATACTGGGCTTTTTATTTGTATTTTTGTTATATTAGTAATGGCGGCGATCAGCGACTTACAGCGGGACTATGCTGGGCATTCTGACACTGGGGGGGACTGACTAACTTCCACTGACATCCCCAGTGACTCCAATACAGTGATCAGTGCTAATAAAAAGCACTGACACTGTACTAATGACACGGGGCAGGAAGGGGTTAACATCTGGGGTGATCAAAGGGTGAACTGTGTGCTGTGTGTTTTACTAGGGAGACATGCTGTGCAGAGATACAAAGCAGCATGTCCTTGCTGACAGGAGAGAGACCTGTGTTTACACTCAGGTCTCTCCCCTGTCAGCTTTACCTGGCGATCGCTGAGTGTCGGCAGGGAATCATCAGCTGGAACCTGGTGATTGACATCCCTAGCTGCCAATAGCAGCACAGGTAGGGTGGCGTGTGCATCCCCTACCCGGAAATGCAAATCACAGATATATGTGATTTTGGGCAGCCGTGCCACCCTGTAGCAGTACTTCTACTATAGAGCAGAGGGTATCTATACAATGGGTGATGGCCAGGGCTTTTCTTATCAGCAGGAACATGGGGGGGGGGGGGGGAACGCAGCTTTGGCACCTCCAGCACTGAATGTGTGTAATAGCAAGGGGTGCTGGGATGTGCTGGAAGGTCTGTTGATTCTGGCTGCTGAGGGATCTGTCACTGGAGGGGATCGGTTGTCGCATGGTGGTCTATTGATGCTGGTGGGGGATACATTGTTGCTGAGAGGGATCTACGGTTGTGGAATGTATTGCTGCTCGGAGGGCTCTACTGTTGTGGGAGGGGTATATTGATGCTGCCTGCTGCTGTGAGATCTTTTGTTGCTGATGGGGGTCTACTGTTGAGGGAGGGATTTACTGTTGTGGGATGGGTCTATTGTTGCTGGGAGGGATCTATTGTGAGGGGGGTCTATTGTTGCTGGCTGCTGGAGTCAATTGGTGTTGGCTGCTGCTCAGAGATCTGTTATTGCTGCTGGAGGGTCTATTGTTGCTGGGTGGTATTTTGTCGCTTGGGGAGTCTATTGTTGCTGGCTGCAAGGGATCTATTTTCTTTCTGCTTTTCTTAACAAATTTTATATAAATTTCATAGCACCACAAAATGATACTTGACTGTGTAAGCTCTATAAGGAGCTTTTCTGGGAGGTGGGTAGGGGGTGGAACCAAGGGACAGTGCTCAGGGGTGGAACCAAGGGATAATGCTCAGAGGTGGCTAGGAGGTGGAGACAAGTGATTTGCACCTATTCTCTGAGAAAAAAAGCCCTGGAGATGACCCGAGGAGGGAGTGGATGTAAAGGTAATGAAGGATTGCCTAAAGCCTGTTACTTTGAATCTTTGCCTAAAATACTTAAAGTGGAGTCACTTAAAATTCAGTAAAATTTTCAGAATAGGCATACGGTGGGAAGCAGACTGACAGCCTTTTGTTCTTTGCTGAGTACTCTGGAATACCTGACTCCTGAGAACACATATATTTTATGTGTTTAAAAACCAGTTTTAGAAATTTTACTTTTAAAAAGGAAACTGCAGAGATTCTCCAAACAGGCGATTGGCATGAAATCCCTCCACTGTGTGCCCCTCTGAAATGAGTTTCCTCTGGTGACTTAACTTGCATGCTATTCCCATGTACAACACCACCCCATTAGTAAGACCCAGGGGCGGACTGACAACTCATGGATCCCCTGGGCAATAGAGGATCATGGGGCCCCTGTGTCCTTGCCCAAACTCAAAGCCTATGGAAAAGGTACCAGGGGCATCTCATGGGGCCCCCTACTGAGCCCGGGCCCTCGGGCAGTACCCGAGTTTCCAAATGGTCAGTCCGCCCCTGGTAAGACCTCATCTGGAATATGCAGTTCAGTTTTGGGAACCAATTCACAAAAAACATTGGGGAACTGGATGATCTCCATGTATAATACATAAGGGGGGATATGATCTCCATGTATAATACATAAGGGGGGATATGATCTCCATGTATAATACATAAGGGGGGGATATGATCTCCATGTATAATAGATAAGGGGGGGATATGATCTCCATGTATAATAGATAAGGGGGGGATATGATCTCCATGTATAATAGATAAGGGGGGGATATGATCGCCATGTATAATAGATAAGGGGGGGATATGATCGCCATGTATAATAGATAAGGGGGGGATATGATCGCCATGTATAATAGATAAGGGGGGGATATGATCGCCATGTATAATAGATAAGGGGGGGATATGATCGCCATGTATAATAGATAAGGGGGGGGATATGATCGCCATGTATAATACATAAGGGGGGGGATATGATCGCCATGTATAATAGATAAGGGGGGGATATGATCGCCATGTATAATAGATAAGGGGGGGATATGATCGCCATGTATAATAGATAAGGGGGGGGATATGATCGCCATGTATAATACATAAGGGGGGGGATATGATCGCCATGTATAATACATAAGGGGGGGGATATGATCGCCATGTAGAATACATAAGGGGGGGATATGATCGCCATGTAGAATACATAAGGGGGGGATATGATCGCCATGTAGAATACATAAGGGGGGGATATGATCGCCATGTAGAATACATAAGGGGGGGATATGATCGCCATGTAGAATACATAAGGGGGGGATATGATCGCCATGTAGAATACATAAGGGGGGGATATGATCGCCATGTAGAATACATAAGGGGGGGATATGATCGCCATGTAGAATACATAAGGGGGGGATATGATCGCCATGTAGAATACATAAGGGGGGGATATGATCGCCATGTAGAATACATAAGGGGGATCAGGGGTGGACTGACAACTCATGGGGCCCCTGTGTCCTTGCCCAAACTCAAAAAAGCCTATGAAAGGTACCAGGGGCATCTCTTGGGGCCCCCTACTGACCTCAGGCCCTCGGGCAGTGCCTGAGTTTCCAAATGGTCAGTCCGCCCCGGGGGGGATATGATCTCCATGTATAATACATAAGGGGGATATGATCTCGGTGGTTCATATAGTGAACTCTGTGTAGTTATCCCCCCTGAGGTCATCACAGAGGACAAGGGGGTGCTTTTTACGTCTGGAGGAAAAAAGATTTAATCTCCAAACACTGAAAGGTAAGAGCTGTAAATGTGGAATAGACTCCCTCAAGAGTTGGTTGTGGCCAGCTCAGTGGATTGCTGTAGGAAAGTCCTGGATTCTTTCTTAGATACACAGAATATAACTGGATATAACATTTATAGGTAAAGTTGATCCAGGGAACATCCGATTGCCTCTCGGGGGATCAGGAAGGAATTTTTTCCCAGCAGGAGCACATTGGATCATGCTTTGCTGGGGTTTTTTTGTGCCTTCCTCTGTATCAACTGTGAGTATAGAATTCTAACTTTTTTTTTTTCAGCCAGACTAACTATATAATCATGGTAAATCAGGACAGCAAGTAATGCTTAACTTGGCCTGGCTTGTTGTTGAAACTAGCTTCAGAGAGGCACACAGAGGGGCTTTCCTGGCTAACAATGATGATAGCAGGTATGGTGTTCAGTTTAATTTTGGGCAGAACATTTACTTTTAAAAGGATTAAAAATAGCTGACAGGTTCACTTTTTGCTAATTCTATTCTCTATTTATTTTGTATTTATCTTTTTTGTTATTTATTCATTTTGGATGTGAGTGTGGAAGGGTTATGACTTTATTCGGGTTCTTATTGTTGTCTCCTGTTTGGCTTTTTCTTGACTTGGGAGAAATTTCCTCTCCCTTCCTGCTGTGTCACCAAGACAGGAAGTCAAAGTGGCTATAAAAGCATACAGGTTCTTATCTCAATACGTTCTCTGGTAAAAAACAAAACCTTTCAAATGTTGCCGCCCCCCCTTAAACCCCTACCGGAATCTGAGCCCAATCCAGTGCTGTGCCCAATTGTAGCCTCTCTTCTCCCCTCGCTCTCTTCTCCCCTCGCTCTCTTCTCCCCTCGCTCTCTTCTCCCCTCGCTCTCTTCTCCCCTCGCTCTCTTCTCCCCTCGCTCTCTTCTCCCCTCGCTCTCTTCTCCCCTCGCTCTCTTCTCCCCTCGCTCTCTTCTCCCCTCGCTCTCTTCTCCCCTCGCTCTCTTCTCCCCTCGCTCTCTTCTCCCCTCGCTCTCTTCTCCCCTCGCTCTCTTCTCCCCTCGCTCTCTTCTCCCCTCGCTCTCTTCTCCCCTCGCTCTCTTCTCCCCTCGCTCTCTTCTCCCCTCGCTCTCTTCTCCCCTCGCTCTCTTCTCCCCTCGCTCTCTTCTCCCCTCGCTCTCTTCTCCCCTCGCTCTCTTCTCCCCTCGCTCTCTTCTCCCCTCGCTCTCTTCTCCCCTCGCTCTCTTCTCCCCTCGCTCTCTTCTCCCCTCGCTCTCTTCTCCCCTCGCTCTCTTCTCCCCTCGCTCTCTTCTCCCCTCGCTCTCTTCTCCCCTCGCTCTCTTCTCCCCTCGCTCTCTTCTCCCCTCGCTCTCAGCCATTGGCTCCTGCTGCTGTCAGTCAAATCCTGTAAAAAAGGGATTGGGGGCAGGGCCAAGTCACACTTTGTGTGTCAATAGACGCACATGGTACGGCTTGGGATCGAACTTGCATGAGTGAGGAGCCAAGAGTGCCGGCAGAGGGGGCCCCAGAAGAGGATTGGGGCTGCTCCGTGCAAAACCATTGCACAGAGCAGGTATGACATGTTTGTTATATAAATTAAAATTAAACTTTTACAATTACTTTAAGGGAAAAAAGAACTAAACAAAGGAATGTCACCAATGGTGAGTGTGACATCAGTGGAGGAATCCGCAAATCCAAATATTAAGGCTAAAAAAACCTTTGTTGTTGTATTCTAGAAATAAAGGTGTCTATATTAAAGAATTGTATACCCTTTAAAAAAAAAACATTGAATACATATGACAATGCAGGGCCCCGTGTGTCCACAACCAAATATATCCATCAAATGTTAATTATAATGCATGTAGTCAGGGCATAGTACCTGTATAAAGTCCATTATAATGAATGTAGTCAGGGCATAGTACCGGTGTAAGGGCCATTATAATGCATGTAGTCAGGGCATAGTACCTGTATACAGTCCATTATAATGCATGTAGCCTGGACATAGCACCAGGTAATCTACATGCATGAACAAAGTTCTTTGGAGTTGTTTCATTTAAGACATGTAAAATATAGAAACTTAATGGAAATCTTGTCCTGGTTCTTTCAAGTTGAGAAGTTCTATAATCTCTAATTATAAATGTACACGGGGTATCCATATTTCCATATTAAATGTGCAGTTTCTGCTTCCTGCTTTGCAGCACTGCACAGTGGAAGGTCTGTGAGCTGGTGATCATCAACTCCATCTAGTGGCCAAAATTCAGTATAATCTTCTAAACCACCTCAATGACAACATACTGCATTTTGACCACTAGATGGAGCTGGCGATCATAGGAATGAATCTATTAGAGTAAATATGGGAATAGTTCATTTTGAGTTTGTCCTATTCCTCCAATAAATTTAAAATATATATATATTTTTCTAAGTATACTTTTTTTTTTTTTTTTCCCTTCCTGCTTTCTTCATGTTCTGGTGATATCACAGCAGCATGATGTGGGCATTCTTCCTGAACTGAGTGGTGCTCAGGTAATGACCTTTGAGCATTGCTTAGGCCTGGAGTACTATAAGCCCAGCCTGCATGATGTGCAAACCCCCCAGGGTGAAAGACTGTCTGGGCTCACAGGAATGATATGATTGTTACTCTGCCTGAAGACTGGCTGCGCTGGATGGAAGAAGATGGGGACATTGCTGGAGCGAGGAGGGGTATGTAGAAGTTGACTTTTTTTTTAAATATTGGGATAAGGGGAGAGAGGAGCGATCACATGGAGTTCACTGGCTTATTCCCACCAGGAGGTCTGGACGTGCGGGAATGCTTTTTTGCATGTTCCCGTGCATTACATTTTAGGGCAGCCCATTATATTCAATGGGCTTCCCTATGCAAAAAAGCTGCTGGCGAGATTTTTTTTTTTAAATTGCGCTGCACCAAAATGAATGGTACTCTGGTATGTTGCATTTCAGCGAACGCACATGCAATTGCTAGATGCGTGGATGCACCATCATGAATTGATGGCACTCATGCGTATCTGTAAAGGCAGCGTGTTTTTTGCGTGGCGTGGGAAAACTCATATTTTTTTCCTGCATTCCCGCACTGGACTTGGTGTGAACAAACCCTCTGTGTTAAAAGAATTTACGCACCACGCAACCATTGACAACTGTCCTTTAAAAATTGCTGGTTTCACTGCTTAACCGATAGCTGACATAACACAAGAATGTAGCAAGTGAAAGTCAATGCAGCACAGTGGCTAAATGGTTGGCAATCCTCGGGTCGTTGGTTCACAATCCCAACCACGGGCACCACCTGCCTGGAGTTTGCATGTTCTGCCTGTGTAGGTTTCCTCCCAATACTCCGGTTTCCTTCCACACTCCAAAGACATGCTGGCAGGTAAATTAGATCCTGTTTAAACTGCCCTTAGTGTGTGAATGTGAGTTAGGGACCTTAGATTGTACGCCCCTTGAGGGTTAGGGACCTTAGATTGTACGCCCCTTGAGGGTTAGGGACCTTAGATTGTACGCCCCTTGAGGGTTAGGGACTGATGTGAATGTACAATATATATGTAAAGTGGGGGCAGCACAGTGGATAAATGGCTACTTCTTCCTGGCAGTACTAAGGTTTGTAGTTTCTTCTGGGTACTCCGGTTTCCTCCCACACTCTGAAGACATGCTGGTAGGTGAATTGGATCCTGTCTAAATTGTCCCTAGTATGTGTATGGATGTGAGTTAGGGACCTTAGATTGTACACCCCTTGAGGGTTAGGGACTGATGTGAATGAACAATATATATGTAAAGTGGGGGCAGCACAGTGGATAAATGGCTAATACTTCTGCCTGGCAGTACTAAGGTTTGGGGTTTCTTCCCACACTCCAAAGACATGCTGGTAGGTGAATTGGCTCCTGTCTAAATTGTCCCTAGTATGTGTATGTATGAATGTGAGTTAGGGACCTTAGATTGTACACCCCTTGAGGGTTAGGGACCTTAGATTGTACACCCCTTGAGGGTTAGGGACCTTAGATTGTACACCCCTTGAGGGTTAGGGACCTTAGATTGTACACCCCTTGAGGGTTAGGGACCTTAGATTGTACGCCCCCCTTGAGGGTTAGGGACCTTAGATTGTACGCCCCCCTTGAGGGTTAGGGACCTTAGATTGTACGCCCCCCTTGAGGGTTAGGGACCTTAGATTGTACGCCCCCCTTGAGGGTTAGGGACCTTAGATTGTACGCCCCCCTTGAGGGTTAGGGACCTTAGATTGTACGCCCCCCTTGAGGGTTAGGGACCTTAGATTGTACGCCCCCCTTGAGGGTTAGGGACCTTAGATTGTACGCCCCCCTTGAGGGTTAGGGACCTTAGATTGTACGCCCCCCTTGAGGGTTAGGGACCTTAGATTGTACGCCCCCCTTGAGGGTTAGGGACCTTAGATTGTGCCCCCCTTGAGGGTTAGGGACCTTAGATTGTACGCCCCTTGAGGGTTAGGGACCTTAGATTGTACGCCCCTTGAGGGTCAGGGACTGATGTGAATGTACAATAAATATATAAAGTGCTGCATAAAGTGACGGCGCTATACAAATACCTGTAATAAAGTAATTGTCAAGTCAAAGCTCCTTATGGACATGTTTGCTCTAGATCAGCAACTTCTAAAGTCTTTGGGTAGCATGGCAGACAGACTACAAGTGTACAAGTTCCTCTTAAAGTGCAATTCCAGTCAAGACCTAACTAATCCTAAATCTACTCCCACCCCAATTCTAAGCCTGTCCTACCTACCCTGTACATGTGTACACTTACCTATTCTGAAGTCGGTCTGGTCACATGATCGGGTCCCAGCGCCGGGTAGAGGGGGGACAGCCAACAATGGATGCCCCATAGTATGGATGACATCATCTCATAGGCTCTGCAGCCATCAGCGATCTCTCCTCTCCCTTGAAGCCAGCTGATGGGGAGATCGCAGGAGTGACTTCAGAATAGGTAAGTCCAGACATTTTTCCTCTTACGGGGTAGATAGAATAGCCTTTAGAATGGGGGTGGGGGTAGGTTTAAAGGATAAGTTCCCCTTTGGGTTTGACTTGCCTTCCACTTTAAGCAGGAGGACTGAGTGATTGCAGTGGATTACACAATTCCATCTATGTCCAATACAATGCCAAAAACATGGAGGCAAAAGTCATATCAAACAGTGTAGTTAATACTGCAGTAATATAAAATGGATGTTCCCTGACAATATAATGTACATTCCATTTAAAGGACTAATCCATTTTAAGACAACAATTCAGCAAACTTGGTGTTAGGTAATACTGCAAAATGCCATCCATCCTGTTTTAAAGTGATTTTAAAGGCTGAAAGGGGGTTTTTTCTTCCCTAATGTATTCTCTATATTAAGGTAACAAGGAGTGCAGCTCCCCTGCCCCGGCCCCCTTATACGTATCTGATCCCGATGGTGAGACAGCGCTGTGCACAAGAGCAGAGGCTCTCGCCACTCTCTCCTTCCTAATTGGCTCAGAGGCAGTGGCAGGAGTCATTGGCTCTCGCTGCTGTCAGTCACAGCTAGTAAGGAAGAAGAAATTATGGGGCCCCGTACAGCCTACCTGATAGGCCCCTGATCCCAACCCTGGGGGGGAAGAGGTGTGGGAGGAAGGTAAGAGGGGACAGGTGAGAGGAAGAGATGAGCGAAAGAGGGGGGAGAGGAGGGGAAAAGGGGGGACAGAGAAGGGGGTGAAAGGGGAGGTGAAAAATGAGGGTGAGACGGGGGGGAAGGAGATGGGGGGGGGGGGGGGGGGGGTCATTCCCTATTCTGTGGCTGGACACTGGGCTCTCCACTGTCTCCTTATCCTCATATGGGGTCTGTGTGTCCGGGGAGGATGGGGGAACCGATCACATGTCACCGATCTAGAATCTGGACTGATAGGAAATTGGGGGAGTACGGTGAACAGAGGCCGCTCTGCAGGAAAGTTTGATGGAGTATGAACAGTGCTCTGCAACAGGTAGAGGTGCAGTGACAAAGCCTCTCATGGGGCCCCCTGACCGAATTATCAGTCCGCCCCTGTATAGAACATGTACTTGAAGCTGGCTACTGGCTGGGCCCCCTGTTTAAGTGATGGGTGGTACCCTATTATTGGCACTCTGAGCGGGGGGGAGCACCCGGAAGTTTGGGGGCCGCTCTGTGCAAAACCATTACACAGAGCAGGCAAGTATAGCATGTGTTTTTTTTTTTTGTTTTTTTTTTTTTTTTTGTTTAATAAAATTTGATTTACAATCACTTTCGCATGTACATGTTTCATACATGGGCTTGGTATCATAAGCCATGTTGATGGAAAAGACGATTAAGACAGTCATGTATGACAGCTTTGGTGGAGGTCATAGTGGAGGATCCCTTTAAGTATTTAAAGTGTATCCCTAGCCAGTTTTTTTTTTTTTTTTTTTTTTTTTTTTTTTGTAGTTTTTAGGTAGAGTAAGGCACTGTGGTCAGATTTGATTTCACTTCCTTTGTCCCATTGGGTATGTTTCCTTTCAATTTGAGGTTTTACAGTAGTCACCAGGACAAAGACATAGGGTGGGTCTCTCTATTGGGGACAAAGACAGTAATAAATGGTCACCAGGACACAGGGCAGTGGGAACATGGACAGTGATAAAACCCTGACAGGGGTTCTAACCCTTTCACACACTATTCAAAAGACAAAAGGTTAATGAAAGATAAACTGAAGTCGTCTAAAAGTGGACAATTCCTTTAAGTATGTGTGACTAGGCCATACATGTCTTCTGTTACCTTCTAAGAGAACCTGTTATAATACAGAACCTTGAGCTATTACCAATACGAGCTACAATGTATCTTTATTAACTATGTTCAATGATTTGCTTTTGAACACTTAACTGAGCTGAAAACATGAGGGGGGTTTTTGTGTTCTGTTAGCTTCTTCTGTCTGTAGATCCTCAGGGAGGGGTTTTGATGTTCTCTGTTAGCTTCTGTCTGTAGAGCCTCACGGGAGGGGTTTGGGTTTTCTCTATTAACTTCTTCTGTCCATAGATCCATATGGGAGGGGTTTTGGTGTTCTCCATTAACTTTTTTTCTGTCCATAGATCCTCAAGCCTGTGGTGGAGAAGCAGAGGCGAGATCGGATGAACCGGAGCCTGGAAGAGATGAGGGTCCTACTTCTAAAGCTTACTGGCAATCAGGTTTGTGACAATTTGCAAAGTTCCCTTAAAGCTGATGTTTTATCTGCTTACATTTTGCCTTGCCTGGTTGCCTGTTAATTTTCATTGAATGCTTTATTTTAGATCCAATGATGTCATCACTGGGTCTCTGTGATTCTCTATGCAATGCAGGCAGATCATGACTGGGAGGGGCTGGCAGGGGAGTGTACATAGCTTCCTGAAAACATCACAGCAACCTGCCTCACTACTTTTCTTTTTTTTTTTTTTTTTTTCCCCTCCCCAGAGCCCTTAGGCCTGATGCAAGTAGTGGGATGTCTCTTGCGAGGAGTTGTACAAATATCAAAATGCCTTGGTGGTTGGATGTCAGTCTGGAGGGGTGGGGGTTCCTAGGCAGGCTGTATTTGCATGCAGACCTCTGTACATAACACCCACATGTGATGATGAGCCTCCATAAATGCTAGAATTGAAATCCAGTTAATGAAAGGGGCAGGTCAGAAACAGTCAGGCTGTGAGGAAAAGTGCTAGATGATGCTGGATGTACTCCAGCCAGGAAATAAGGCAGGATCTATCTGACTTGCTGCAGCTTCCAATGTACATTATGGAAAGCTCAGTGTGCAGTGAAATCAGAGTAAGCCGTTTCAGTTCAGGAGAGGAGCCGGTACAACTGCAACACAGGAGGGGAAGGCTGGAGGCAGGGGCGGACTGACAACTCATGGGGCCCCTGTGTCCTTGCCCAAACTAAAAATAAGCCTATGAAAAAGGTACCAGGGGCATCTCATGGGGCCCCCTACTTATCCCGGGCCCTTGGGTAGTGCCCGAGTTTCCAAATGGTCAGTCCGCCCCTGGCCGGAGGTCAGCTTTAAATGATTACAATACTGAAAATACTCTTCGTTACTTTAATTGAAAAGCGAGTATTTAAATCGAAACTACAGGCACCACTTCATTCAGCTGCTTATTTATTAAAATAATTACAGTGTCTTTTATATTCGTTTTCTATGGTCCTCTGCACAGGCCAACACGCTCGACTGCATTGCAGAACACTGTCAGCCTAACACTGAGGGCTTGCTGGTATTAGGGGAGAGCAGAGTGATGAATTCTTCAGTAACTTGATCCTCCTTTTATTGAGTTGAGTGGGTGACCGAGCTGTATTGCTTACCTTTCCTTGGGGGGGAAAAGTGCGGTCACAGACCTGGCCCTGCTGTCTGGTAGGGGTACCTAGAAAAAAATCGGCACACACCAATCTGCTGGCTCTGAGGATTTCATTCCATTCTAAAGGCTGTCGGGAACGGGGGATTCCCATGGCTATATCTCTGCTATAGTAGCAGCTCTTGGTTTTGTTCAGTTAAATGCGATAGATTCTCCATTCATTTGTCGAGTGAATGTGTCAGCAACGAAATCGACAGAATAACATCGATTTTAATTTGTACATTCATGTGGCTATTCCTGAGTCTTCAACAGTCAGTCTGGGCAGCACAGTGGCTAAGTGGTTAGCACTTCTACCTGGCAATACTAGTGTTATCGGTTCAAATCCCAACCATGTCACCACCTGCTTGGATTTTGCATGATCTGCCTGTGCGGGTTTCCTCCCACACTTCAAAGACATGCTGGTAGGTGAATTGGCTCCTGTCTAAATTGTCCCTAGTATGTGTATGTATGAATGTGAGTTAGGGACCTTGGATTGTACGCCCCTTGAGGGTTAGGGACCTTGGATTGTACGCCCCTTGAGGGTTAGGGACCTTGGATTGTACGCCCCTTGAGGGTTAGGGACCTTGGATTGTACGCCCCTTGAGGGTGAGGGACCTTGGATTGTACGCCCCTTGAGGGTGAGGGACCTTGGATTGTACGCCCCTTGAGGGTGAGGGACCTTGGATTGTACGCCCCTTGAGGGTTAGGGACTGATGTGAATGTACAATATATATGTAAAGTGCTGTGTAAATTTTCATCCATTTAAAGGAAAATCACACCAAGGAAAGACAGTCATTTATGGCCTCCTTCTGGAATTGCTGCTTGCCTGGCTGTCATGCTGGTCTGACTTTTACCACTTGCCATCCGGAGGATTACCCCCCCCCCCCCCCCCTTCCTGACCAGGTCATTTTTTTGTGATACAGGGCTGCATTACTTTAACTGACAAATGCGCAGTCATGCAACGCTGCACCCAAACGAAACTTGAGTATATATTTCAGGTACTTGTATATCGCCATCAATTTACACAGCACTTTACATATATATATTGTACATTCACATCAGTCCCTGACCCTCAAGGGGCGTACAATCTAAGGTCCCTGACCCTCAAGGGGCGTACAATCTAAGGTCCCTAACTCACATTCATACATACACATACTAGGGACAATTTAGACAGGAGGATCCAATTAACA
Organism: Staurois parvus; assembly: GCF_062004578.1. Classification (NCBI taxonomy): domain Eukaryota; kingdom Metazoa; phylum Chordata; class Amphibia; order Anura; family Ranidae; genus Staurois; species Staurois parvus. Next base: position 24,564 of record NW_028319148.1, on the reverse strand, counting down.
TACGAGCATGTCTTTGGAGTGTGGGAGGAAACTGGAGTACCCGGAGGAAACCCACACAGGGAGAACAGCCACAAATAGAGCGTCCTTTCGGTGGTATTTGATCACCTCTGCTTTTTTTTTTTTTTTGCGCGCTATAAACAAAAAACCGACAATCTTGAAGAAAAAAATATATTTGACTTTTTGCTATAAAAAAATTAAATTTCTTTCTAAATTTAGGCCAAAATGTATTCTGCTCCATGTCTTTGCTAAAGAAAAATCCCAATACGTGTAAATTAATTGGTTTACGTGAAAGCTATCGCGTCTACAGATGGCGGTATATATACTGAATTTTTTAATTATACTAGTAATGGCGGTGATTGGCGACTTATAGCAGGACTGCGGCGGGCATGCTGACACTGGAGGGAATTTACTAGGTGTCACTGACATCCCTAGTGACACCAATGCAGTGATCAGTGCTAATAAAAAGCACTGACATTGTACTAATGGCACTGGGTAGGAAGGGGTTAACATCTGGGGTGATCAAAGGGCTAACTGTGTGCTGTTTTACAATGGAGACCTGCTGTGCAGAGATGCAAAGCAGCATGTCCTTGCTCACAGGATAGAGATCTGTGTTTTCCTGGGAATTGCCAGCCGCCGGTGATTAACATATCCAGAAACCGATAGCGGCGCTGGTAGGGCGGTGCACACCCCCTACCCAGAAATACAAAATCACATATATATTTATTTTTACGTGATTTTGCACAGCCCTGCCGCCCCATGGCAGCACTTCTGTTATAGGGCAGAGGACAAATGCTTAATACTTAAGGGTCTTCGTGCAAATTTGTCGCATCCCCACAAGGAATGTTTTGTACAATCGGGGCTAAAATTGCCCTATTGCCTCTATTGTGTGACTACTATATCAGCACAATCTAGTGGCCACAATGCATTTTTTCTTTTTTTATTGCTCATTGATATTTCTGGAAAACGCACATTATAGCCACTAGATGGCGCCAATGATATAGGCACTGTCCTCAGTGCCATCTACTGGTGCCAATACCTTTTTTTCCTGATTGAGACGCATTCTGGCCACTAGTTGGTGCTGTGTACTTGGCTGCCATACTGATCCTCTGACTTCATTGCTTAGGAGTCCTTGTATAAAACGTTTTTTTTCTGCAGATGTGACAAACAAACATTTGGACAATCAGAGTAAAACTTGCCGCACGTCCTCTATTAGGTGATTCCTGTATCATCAGCGCCATCTAGTGACCACAATACATTTTTTCCTTATTGAGATATTTCTGGAAAAACACACATTATGACCATTAGGTGGCGCTGATGATCTATGAATAGAAATGTGTGATCCTTATGTCATCAGTGCCATCTAGTGACCACAATACTTCTTTTTTTTTTTTTTTTTTTTCCAGGAAAAAACACACCTTATGGTCATTGGGTGGCACTGATGACCTACAAATAGGAATGTATGATTCCTGTATCGTCAGCGCCATCTAGTGACCACAATACATTTTTTCCTTATTGAGGTATTTCTAGAAAAACACACATTATGGCCATTAGGTGGCGCTGATCTACAAATAGGAATGTGTGATCCCTGGGCCATCTAGTGACCACAATACATTTTTCCTGATAGCGGTATGTCTGCAAAAAAACATATTGCATATTATTGTGTGCCTGGCTGCTATGCCAGTCCTCTGACTTTGTCACGTTCGCACAACAAATGTTTTATATAAAGACCTTTAAGTATCAAACATTCGCACAATCAGAGCAAACATTGCCATGCTTCCTCTATTATTTATGAATACTGTATCATCAGCGCCAGCTAGTGACCACAATAAATCTTTTTTCCTGATTGAGGTATTTCTGAGAACACACATTATGGCCATTAGGTGGCACTGATGATCTTCAAATAGAAATGTGTGATCCTTATGTCATCAGTGCCATCTAGTGGCTCCTAATACATTTTTCCTGCTAGAGGTAAGTCTGGAAAAAACACATTATGGCCACTAGTTGGCACTGTGTGACTGGCTGCCATGCCAATCCTGACTTCTTTGTATAAAACATTTGTTGTGTGGATGTGATAAGGATTTGTCCAATCAGGGCAAACTTTTACCTTCCTGTATTATGTGATTTCTGTATTGTAAGTGCCATCTAGTGGCCACAGTAAGTTTTTCTCCTGATTGGTATTTCTGGGGAGAAAAAAACTCATTATGGCCACTAGGTGGTGCTGATATAGGAATCGCACATAATAGAGGAAGTATGGCAATTTTTGCCCTGGAAATTCATACATTTAAATGAGTGTTGGAATGAAAACAAAACCACCAAAGTAATAGTCTGGGGCATTGTCCCTTGTAAGCAATTGAATGGAAGAAAGTACCTATGTAAGGGACTGTGACATATGTGATGGACATTCATCAATTGTCAAACGATCATCAACTGTACAATTTTTTTGCATTGATTGTGTGTTTATCACAACAAATGGTTTATGTCTAGACTCCATGCAGTCACTAGTCAGGGAGATTAAAAAGTGTGTGTATATAAAAAAAATAATATATTATAAATACTGCATTTGCTTTTAAATGTATGTTTAAAAGCAAATGAGAGAGATAGATATAGATATAGATATATAATTTTATTTTTTTTTATTTTTTTTATACACGCACTGTTGCCATAAGTATTGCTCCTCCTGCCTTTACACGCATATGACCTTTAATGGCCCCCCAGTCTTGGTCCGTAGGGTTCAATATTGAGTTGGCCCCGCCCTTTGCAGCTATAACAGCTTCATTTCTTCTGGGAAGGCCGTCCACAAGGTTTAGGAGGGTGTCTATGGGAAGGTTGGACCATTCTTCCAGAAGCACATTTGTGAGATCAGGTACTGATGTCGGGGGAGGAGGCCTGGCTCGCAGTCTACACTCTAATTCATCCCAAAGGTGTTCTATGGGGTTGAGGTCAGGACTCTGTGCAGGACAGTCAAGTTCCTCCACCCCAAACTGCCTCCTCCATGTCTTTATGGACCTTGCTTTGTGCACTGGTGCGCAGTCATGTTGGAACAGGAAGGGGCCATCCCCAAACTCTTCCCACAAAGTTGGGAGCATAAAATTGTCCAAAATGTCTTGGTATGCTGACACCTTAAGAGTTCCCTTCAGTTGAGGGAACTCTTAAGGTCAACTCTTGGCCCCCCACCTGTTCAGGTAGGGGGCCAAGCCCAACCCCTGAAACAGCCCCACCCCATAATCCCCCCTCCACCAAACTGTACACTTGGCAAAAGGAAGTCAGGCAAGTACCATTCTCCTGGCAACTGCCAGACACATCAGATTGCCAGACAGAAGCATGATTGGTTACTCCAGAGAACACGTCTGCATTGCTCTAGTCCAGTGGCGGCGTGCTTTACACCACGGCATCCGACGCTTTGCATTGCACTTGGTGATGTAAGGCTTGGATGCAGTTGCTTGGCCATGGAAACCCATTCCATGAAGCTCTCTACACACTGTTGTGCTAATCTGAAGGCCACACCAAGTTTGGAGGTCTTTAGCTATTGACTCTGCAGACAGTTGGCGAATTCTGCGCACTGTGCGCTTTAGCATGCGCTGACCCTGCCCTGTCATGTGACGTGGCCTACCACTTGGTGGCTGAGTTGCTGTTCCCAGTTGCTTCCACTTTGTTATAATCCCACTAACAGTTGAGCGTGGAATATTTAGTAGCCAGGAAATGTCACGGATGGACTTATTGCACAGGTGGCAACCTATCACGGGACCACGCTTGGAGTCACTGAGCTCCTGAGAGCGACCCATTCTTTCACCAATGTGTGTAGAAGCAGTCTGCATGCCTAGGGGCTTGATTGTATACACCTGTGTCCATGGAGGGGATTGGAACACCTGAATCACATTTGGAGGGCGGGGCCAATACTTTTGGTGTGTGTGTGTGTGTGTGTGTGTGTGTGTGTGTGTCGCACGGCCGCAGAGATGTCAACTGGGGGTCATAGTCCGCTGACAACGCCGAAATCTTGCAAAGTGCAGCAGTGAATGTTGGTGACACCTAGTTGACAATGCAGTGTGACAGAGCTCTGCCAATCACAGGAACAGCCACACAGAATTACAAATACTGTGACCGCTAAAAGACTTATTATAAAGGTAAAATTATTCATAAAAACTTTTGTGGTCATGAGGGAGATTTTACCCACTACTTGGTAACCTGGGGACACAAAAAAGGGAGAGGAGGACGGGGACACCTTGTTAGGTGGCAACTGTCCCTCCTTAGACAGTTTTTGCCTAAAAAGGTGTCGTGTCCCCCCCCTTCAGGGGCAGACTGACCATTTGGAAACTCGGGCACCGCCCGAAGGCCCGGGGTCAGTAGGGGGCCCCATGAGATGTCCCTGGTACACTTTTTTTTTTTTTTTTTTTTTTTTTTATAGGCTTTTTTGAGTTTGGGCAAGGACACTGGCCCCATGATCCCCCTATTGCCCGGGGGCCCCATAAGTTGTCAGTCCGCCCCTGCCCTCTTGGGAGATTTCCTCTCCCTTTTCTGTGCCGATGACACCTGTTAATTTTTGGGTTTCCCGTCGTTTTTAGTCTCAGGTGATGGTGGAAATAGAGGGTGAGCAGGGGCTGACTGACAACTCATGGGGCCCCCTGGGCAATGGGGGATCATGGGGCCCCTGTGTCCATGCCCAAACTCAAAAGCCTATGAAAAAGGTACCAGGGGCATCTCATGGGGTCCCCTACTGCTCTCGGGCAGTGCCCGAGTTTCCAAATGGTCAGTCCACCCCTGAGGGTGAGTCTCCCCAGCAAAGACTCATGCAGCACTAAAACCATGGTGGGGGTTCTAAATCTTCCTCACTCCATCCAATACTAGAAACATTTTGATCATAGATACAATGTGACACGTGGTCCACCCATGACATAGGATTCACAGAGCATGATGGGTTTTCTACATGGAGGCCCCTGAAGAAGCTGTCACTGTCAGATGGTCTCTAGCTGATACTGGTCTGAAGAGGCAGAGGAACCATGGCTCCGACTTATCCAGCCGTGAGTGTCATGTGAGCCTGAGCTCCATAATCGGGCACAGAAAAGGAGTGTGGTGAATAGGAGCCTAAAGTGCCCCCTGCTGACTGAAAATTTAAATGTGAAAAAAGTATTAAAATTAAGGGGTTTTTTTTTGGGGGGGGGGGGTTAGTTTTTTTTTTTTATACTTTTCAACATTATGAAAAAAACACTCAAAGCTAAACCCTGAACTAAGACTCAAAAATGAACCCCAAAACTGACAAATTAAAAGCAGCACTTAAACTTATTTTTGCAGATAGACCAGCCCCTCCCCTATGATTAACCCTAAATCTAACACACTTGGGTGTCTATTTATAAAATGATTGGATGAATCTCGCACACATTTGTTCAGACTGCGCACATTGTGGCTGAAATTTCTGTAATAGGTCCATTTCTATGATCCCCAATCCATCTAATGAGAAAATATACCTCATTTTGGCCACTAAACTGTTACTAAGCTCCGGACCCCGCATTCACTGTAGCCGCTCTCCCCGGACCCCGCATTCACTGTAGCCGCTCTCCCCGGACCCCGCATTCACTGTAGCCGCTCTCCCCGGACCCCGCATTCACTGTAGCCGCTCTCCCCGGACCCCGCATTCACTGTAGCCGCTCTCCCCGGACCCCGCATTCACTGTAGCCGCTCTCCCCGGACCCCGCATTCACTGTAGCCGCTCTCCCCGGACCCCGCATTCACTGTAGCCGCTCTCCCCGGACCCCGCATTCACTGTAGCCGCTCTCCCCGGACCCCGCATTCACTGTAGCCGCTCTCCCCGGACCCCGCATTCACTGTAGCCGCTCTCCCCGGACCCCGCATTCACTGTAGCCGCTCTCCCCGGACCCCGCATTCACTGTAGCCGCTCTCCCCGGACCCCGCATTCACTGTAGCCGCTCTCCCCGGACCCCGCATTCACTGTAGCCGCTCTCCCCGGACCCCGCATTCACTGTAGCCGCTCTCCCCGGACCCCGCATTCACTGTAGCCGCTCTCCCACTGTACACAGAACATGGAAATGCAATTATTTTAGTAAATATAAACTGCTAAATACCTTTTTTCTCAGCAGTATAGAGCAGTCTTGTGACTTCTATCAGTGTCCAGCAGAGCACTGGTTAAAGCTTATAGGAGGTGGTTTCTTTCTGCTCTAGGAGGATGCAGAACCCCTGGCTCTCTGTCTGGACAGTGCTGATTGGCTCTTTGCTGATCATTTGCACTCTCCCAAGAACAAAAAAAAACCTCTGGCGGTACACCCCAAACTGAGCATGTGCAGAGTGACTCCACACCACATGTCTTATCAGGAGACTCTGGAAGAAGGGGAGGATCAGAGAAGACAGGATCAAACAGTCTTACACAATGCAGAGCATTAACCCCTTAGGTTCCACAGTGAGTATAACAAGCATGCGTTACGTCATACAGACTGATTGTACTGTTGTGGGTTTAGTATCACTTTAAGGGATTTCGGAAAACTATACTGCATTTTGACCACTAGATGAAGCTGAGGATCATAGGAACTGTTATATTACAGAAAATACGGCCAAAATTCATGCCGCCTTCATCGGCATGTATGACAATTATCCAACAAATGTTTTATAAATAGACTCCTTAATCTAACTGTATGTGAAGCCAAAATTATTTTGGGTTTTGCAAGGTTTAGAAACTATGGCAGGTTTGTATTGCTATCCCTGCGGGGTAAGGACAGCACTCTCTATACAGACCATTGGTGCCCATTGTCTGAAATGCAGAAAGTGACCGCAAATCCAACATTTCACTGGAAAGGAGAGGAAATCTTCCAATGTGGACATGATTTGTGACATCTCCAAGAGCTTGTCTCAACTTTTCCCACTACTGAGGGAGAGGGGGAGGAGGGGGGGGGGGGGGGAGGAGACAGGAGAGGGGGGGGGGAAGAGGGGGAAAGTGGAGAGAGGGAGATAAAATTTCCCACCAGTCCCAGTCTGATCCAGGGTTGTGGAGATGACTGTGTGCCTGGCTGTTTCCACAGCACAGTTCCCCATACTAGAAAGGCCTGGAGAATTTTCACTTCTAAGCCATTCTTTCTATTTAAGAGCACTGATCAGCAGACGGGGAATACAGATAGGATTCACATCCCAGTCCCCCCCCCCCCATGCCACTATCCATATATTTCATTATTTTGATGTTCTTCAATGTCCTAAATTTCACTATACATCAGTCAAGTAACAAGATAAAATAAATAACCCAATAAAAGATAAATGCACAACCAGATTTTGCTGAAATGCTCACCTTCAATCCAAAGATTTCCACCACAGTACTTTTCTCTGGCACAATTCGTCACTGTGCTGGCCAGCAGAAGTCAACCCAATTCCCTCTGAGGCCAGGTCATCCCAGAAAAGCCCCCAGCCTGTGACTGGACCGTTAGTGATCATCACTTTGCTGCTTTTCCTTTGTCACTCTGCTTTCTCCTCCTATCAGCATGCTTCTTGTCAGCACATGCACTGGTTCCTTCTGCTGCTTCTTTCTCTCTGCTGTACAGGGACTACAAGTGGCTGATACCAGGTCACATGTGGGTTCCTATATTGGTTACAGAGCTTCATTTGTGTATCTTATATCAGCCTAGAATTCAACCTTAACCCCTTCCAGTCCGGACACTTTCACCCCCTTCCTGCCCAGGCCAACTTTCAGCGCTATCGCACTTTGAATGACAATTGCGCGGTCATGCAACATTGTACCCATATGAATTTTTTGAGACAGATAAAGCTTTATTTTGTTGGTATTTATCCACCACTAGGATTTTTTTTATTTTTTTTTGCTATGTAAATGAAAGTCCAAAAATTTTTGAGAAGTGTTTTTTCTTATAAAATTTTGGACAGAAGTAGTCTTTCATTATACATCTTGGCCAAAATATATTCCGTTATCTTTTTAGTAAAAAAAAACAAATAACCCAAATTGGTTTATAACCAAAAATTATAATTTTTAAACCTTTTTTACATTTTTATTTTATGGGGGTTTTTTACATAGTCACCCTAGCAGTACAGTGTCACCATGGTGCTGTGATTGGTCACAGCTTATCACATGGTACAAGACTGTTGTGAATAGCCTTGTACCGTGTGACCTCTGTGATTATTCAGATTTCACATGTAGTAAGCAATTATGTCAGAAGTGACATCTTGCTTACTACTCTGCATGTGATCACTGATTGGCCAATCAGTGATCACATGATCGGGACCTCGCAGAGGTCCCATCTGACAATCAGTGTTCCGGAGGACACAGCGGGCACCGGATCGCGGTGCTGCGCGCTCCCAGGGAGCGCACATAAGCAGGGGACGGGGAGGCTGTTTATAAACGACCGCCCAACCCTGCACTGCCACCGTCCTGCCGTTTATATACAATGGCCGGACGGGAGGTGGTTAATGCATTGGTTAAAGCATATAACATGGATAGAGTAAGGGGGGTTATAACCACTGTCTTCTTTTTTTTTTTTTTTTTTTTTTTTTTTTTTTTTTTTTTTTTTTTTTTCCCCCAATCTGTGTCTCATTAGGGGGAGATTTCACTATGCTTCCTGTGCCATAGCCAAAACAGGAAGTGAGGAAATCCATCCAAAATGGGAAAATCCTGGGGTGTCACCAGAACTAGTGCACCCATGGGAGGATTTCCTGTCTTTTCCTGTGCCGATCTTTCACTTTTAGTGATAATGGTAAATGTGACAAATAGAGAGGGTGAATCTTCCGAATGGGGGGCCACAGACAGCAATAAAAACCTGACAGGGGTTCTAGTCCCTTTGCACTATATCCCAAATTATACAAAATTTTGCCTTTAGTTACACTTCAAGTGCTGAAACACACCGTTGCTCATTCCTGGGTGTTGTGGTGCATCGGAAGAATTGCTGCAACTGTCTGTTTCATTCCTGTGCTCTGGCAGCCCATTCAGAATGAATGGGCTGCCGTGATGCAACGCATGCAGGGGCGGACTGACCATTCGGGTGCTGTTCAAGGGCCCAGGGTGAGTAGGGGGCCCCATGAGATGCCCCTGGTACCTTTTTTCATAGGATTTTTTGAGTGTAGGCAAGGACACGGGCCCCATGATCCCCCTATTGCCCGGGGGCCCCATGAGTTTTCAGTCAGCCCCTGAACGCATGTTAATACATAACACATCACACATTTACATACCTGTGTTAGCAAAACGCACAGAAAGTGATAACTGTGAATGCATCCTTAAAGTGATGCTAAAGATAATTAGAAAAAAAATAACGAACATGTTATACTTACGTGCTCTTTGCAATTGTTTTGCACAGAGCAGGCCTGATCTTTCTCTTCGGGACCCCGCTAGTGCTCCGGGGCCCCCCCCCCCCCCCCCCCCCGAGTGCCCCAAAAGCGCATTCACAAAATAAACACCAAAGTAAGGTATAAAAAGAAATGATATACTTGATAAGAAGCAGTGAGTTACATGAAGGTGTATGTCAAAGCAAATTGTGTTAAAAAATATATTTCATACATCTCTGCAATACACATTTCCCAATGTGTTATCCCTTTAAACACACTGCAAGTACAGTAGAATATCTGATGTGTCAGAAATATAATGTGCTCCTACTTCCTGTTAGACATGACAACATTACTCAATTCCTAAGCATGTGGTGTCAGCCCTGCCTACATCATTTCTGATGGGTTGCAAAGAACACAGACCTCTCATCTCCATAACCCCTCCTAACCTCCCTTGCCATCCTTTCCTCTCCACCATCCTCTCCATAATAGTTCCCCATTTCCTTCTGCCATCCTTGTCTCAACCCCATGCTCATCTCCATAACCCCTCCTCATCTTTCTCTACCATCCTCATCTCCATAACCCCTTCCTATGTCCTTTTGCCATCCTCATCTCCCTCCACAATCTTCATCACCATAACCCATCTCCCTCCCCCTCATCTCCATAACTCTTTTCTTTTACTTTCCCCATTCTTGTCTTCATTTTACCTTCTCTCCATAACCTTTCCTCTCCATAAACCCTCCTCCTCTCCCTCCCCCATCTTGATCGCCCTAACTCTCCTCTTCTACCCTCCCCCATTCTTGTCTTAATTTTACCTCATCCTCTTCATAACCCCTCATCTCTCTCTCTCCACCATCCTCAACTCCATAACCACTCCTCATCTGTTTCCACCATCCTAATCTCTCTCCACCAGGGGCGGACTGACAACTCATGGGATCCCTGTGTCCTTGCCCAAACTCAAAGTCTATGAAAAAGGTACCAGGGGCATCTCATGGGGCCCCCTACTGACCCCGGGCCCTCGGGTAGTGCCCAAGTTTCCAAATGGTCAGTCTGTCTCTGCTCTCCACCATCCTCATCTCTCTCCACCATCCTAATCTCCATAACCCCCTCATCTCCCTCCCCATCCTCATCTCTATAACGCTTTCTTATGTCCTTTTTGCCATCCTCCTCTCCCTAATCACTCCATCTTCCTCCACTATTTTCATTGCTGTAACCCATCTCCCCCCTTTTCTCCTTAACTCTTTTTTACCTTCCCCGTTATCTTAATTTTACCTCCTTCTCCATAACCCCTCCTCATCAATCTCTATAATCCCTCTTCATCTCTCGCCTCCTCCTCCACGTCATAACCTAATTAACTCCCTCCCCCCCCCCCCATCTCCATAACCCCCTCATCTCCTTTCCCTATCCTTCTGCCTGGTCCTCATCTCCATAACCGTTCCTGCTCCCGCTCCTCATCTTCATAACCCATCTCCCTTCCCCATCCTCATCTCCATAACCTCTCTCCTGCTCCTCTTATCTAAAGCCATCTCTGTAACTCCTCCATCTTCCTCCCATCATCCTCCTCTTTATAACCCCTTCATCTCCCTCCCCCATCTTCATCTCAATAACCCCATCTCCACAACCCCTTTTCATCTTGCTCCCCCATCCTTATCTGCATGGCTCCTCTTGATCTCCGCCATATCTCCATAACCCTTCATCATCTTTCTTCCCCCTCCTCATCTCCATAGCCCTTCTTTGTACAAAGGCAGACAGCACAGAGTTTTCAGATCCCAAGATTTTTACCAAAATCAAGAGTTTTTTATTTTCTGCACTTATAAAACGGATATAAATAACAACACTTTTTTAATGGTATACTTGGCAGACCAAAAGGGAGAAAATAGGAGAAGAGCATTGTCAGGGATTGCATGCACTTTAAAGAACTAAAGTCATAAATACTCTCCTTAAAGTGGAGTTCCACCTAAAAGTGAAAGCTCCGCTTGTTTCCCTAACCCCCCCCTCCACTGCCATATTTGGCACCTATTAGGGGGGAGCAGATACCTGGTTTTGTGACCTTGAGTATATGAACCAAAAACCACACTTAAGTGCAAACAGTATAAATATCATCAATGATTCAATAGTAATGAACAAATCATCTGTCATAATTACATTTTCAAACATTTGACCTTCTAAATATATTACATATAACTAAGAACATCAATGTGCAAATACTTCTGAAAGTGCACATTTTTCATTCTTTACCTTTTTCTTGCAAACAGTACAACAATGGTGCAAATCACTTCAGAAGCTGTACAATCCCATATGGAAGCAAAATATATTAAATGTCTTTTAAAAATATTCTTCCCAAATATATTGCCATGTTTGAGACTACAATTTTGGCCATATTATATATATATATATATATATATATATATATATATATATATATATATATATATATATATTAATGCATTTGTATTACAAAAGTTATGAAAAGTATTTTTAAAATAAATTTCAAATATACTGTGTCTTTAAAAATATGAATCTACATTTTTGGAATGCATTTACAAATGTATGTAAAATATGTTAATGACATATATTCAGAAGACTATATTTAAAAACATACATTTTTTAAACAAATTCTTCAGGTTTTTTTAACATGTAAAAAGTCATTTTAACATATATTTTTACATATATTTATAAATGCATTCCAAAAATGTAGATTTGTATTTTTAAAAACATACAGTATATTTGAAATGCATCTTTAAAAATATTTTTCATATACTGTGTAATAAATGCATTTCAACATGGTGTGTGTTGAAATATATTGAATATGGCCAAAATTGTAGCATTTCAAATATATGGCAATATATTTGGGAAGAATATTTTTAAAATTTATTTCAAATATATTTTTATTCCATGTGGGATGTTCCTTTAAACTTCCAGTGGAGGTATGGAAGAAAGTCCTTAATTTACAGAAAGGAGCATTAGTCCCTTTTTACTTAATTGGTCCCTAAAATAAAGTGTCCAGATCCAGAGAGCCATGTACCAGTATACCATACTCTGTGTAGGTAAGGATTACCGGATGAAATGTGACCCCAATAAACTAAGTAGTCTAAAAGCACTTTCTTTACATATAGCCCCTCCCACTTTCTGCCACCAGCCTCCGCAGTCTCTAAACCAATGGGATAGATGTCAGGTATAATATCCCAACACAGCAGGGCCGTTTGTTTACACCACTATCTCCACATAAATAAGACCAGCAATTCACATCACACATAGGACAGAAGAAAAGTAGATCTCGGTGTAAATCCATAATTAAAATGAGCTTTATTTAGGTAAATGCACTTACAAAGATCTGCAGAACATACAGAGTTTTACTAGTGCAAAGACTTCCAACCTGCCAGCTTCCAATATGGCCGTGACATGGCATACATGCCTGGTAGCAGGTGTCCTGCTCTTCCCTATGCGTTTCATCACGAGTGACGTCATCAGGGGCTGCACTTTGTTTCTTTCTATATTGTTTTGTACCTGATGGGTATAGTGTCAGCTGCTGTTTGTATTTGTTTGGGCCATAGCGTGGATTTATTCTTTTATTTTAATAAAAAATACCTACCTGCTCAGAGCGTTGCAGTGAAACTAGTTCTGCTTAAAGTAATCATTTTTTCATTTTTGTGTGTATATAGCATCTCCCAGAAGTGAGTCCAAAGACAAGTGAGTACAAAAGACATTTTTGTAAATATTTGATTCTATCTTTTCATGTGACAACGCTGAAGAAATGACACTTTTGCTACTATGTGACGTAGTCGGTGTACAGCTTGTATAACATGGAAATTTGCTGTCCCCTCAAAATAACTCAACACACCGCCATTAATGTCTAAACCGCTGGCAACAAAAGTGAGTCCACCCCTAAGTGACAAGGTCCAAATTGGGCCCAATTGGCCATTTTCCCTCTCCGGTGTCATGTGACTCATTAGTGTTACAAGGTCTCAGGTGTGAATGGGGAGCGGGTGGGTTACATTTGGTGTTGCTTTCACTCTCTCATACTGGTCACTGGAAGTTCAACATGGCACCTCATGGCAAAGAACTCTCTGAGGATCTGAAAAAAAGAATTGCTGCTTTACATAAACCCTCTGGGGCATGGAGTTCACCAGAGCTTCGCAGGTTGCCACTGGAGTCCTCTTCCACTCCTCCATGACAACATCACGGAGCTGGTGGATATTAGAGACCTTGCGCTCCTCCACCTTCTGTTTGAGGATGCCCCACAGATGCTCAATAGGGTTTAGGTCTGGAGACACGCTTGGCCAGTCCATCACCTTTACCCTCAGCTTCTTTAGCAAGGTAGTGGTTGTCTTGGAGGTGTTTGGGGTCGTTATGTTGGAATACTGCCCTGCGGCCCAGTCTCTGAAGGGAGGGGATCATGCTCTGCTTCAGTATGTTACAGTACATGTTGGCATTCATGGTTCCCTCAATGAACTGTAGCTCCCCAGTGCCGGCAGCACTCATGCAGCCCCAGACCATGACACTCCCACCACCATGGTTGACTGTAGACAAGACGCACTTTTCTTTGTACTCCTCACCTGGTTGCCGCCACACATGCTTGACACCATCTGAACCTAATCAGTTGATCTTGGTGTCATCAGACCACAGGACATGGTTCCAGTAATCCATGTCTTTAGTCTACTTGTCTTCAGCAAACTGTTTGTGGCTTTCTTGTGCATCATCTTTAGAAGAGGCTTCCTTCTGAGATGACAGCCATGCAGATCAATTTGATGCAGTGTGCGGCGTATGGTCTGAGCTCTGACAGGCTAACACCCCCCCCCCCCCCCCCCACACCCCTTCAACCTCTGCCGCAATGCTGGCAGCACTCATACGTCTATTTCCCAAAGACAACCTCTGGATATGACGCTGAGCATGTGCACTCAACTTCTTTGGTGGACCATGGCGAGGCCTGTTCTGAGTGGAACCTGTCCTGTTACACCGCTGTATGGTCTTGGCCACCGTGCTGCAGCTCAGTTTTAGGGTCTTGGCAATCTTCTTATAGCCTAGGCCATCTTTATGTAGAGCAGTGTTTCTCAACTCCAGTCCTCATGGACCCACAACAGGTCATGTTTTCAGGATTTCCCTCAGATGAAACAGCTGTGGTAATTACTAAGGCAGTGAAACTGATCAAATCACCTGTGCAAAATAATGGAAATCCTGAAAACATGACCTGTTGGGGGTCCATGAGGACTGGAGTTGAGAAACACTGATGTAGAGCAACAATTCTTTTTTTCAGATCCTCAGAGTTCTTTGCCATGAGGTGCCATGTTGAACTTCCAGTGACCAGTATGAAAGAGTGAGAGCGATAACACCAAATTTAACACACCTGCTCCCCATTCACACCTGAGACCTTGTCACACTAAGGAGTCACATGACATCGGGAAGGGAAAATGGCTAATTGGGCCCAATTTGAACCTTGTCACTTAGGGGTGGACTCACTTTTGTTGCCAGCGGTTTAGACATTAATGGCGGTGTGTTGAGTTATTTTGAGGGGACAGAAATTTCCATGTTATACAAGCTGTACACTGACTACATCACATTGTAGCAAAGTGTAATTCTTCAGTGTTGTCGCATGAAAATAGGGAATCAAATATTTACACAAATGTGAGGGGTGCTGTAATATTGAGTGTCATGGCATTGTGTTGCCAGGTCATGTAAACTAAATGTGGTAGTTTTAGTATACATCTGCCTTTAAAGCAAATTATATTAAATTATTTCCTTTCTTTGTCACGTTTTCAGCTCTAAAAAATACAATTTGGAAAAATATTTTTTTAATCTAATGTAAAATATCACCTCTGAATTGAACTTACTCTTTGCAGCCAGCAGGGGAGCTGTATACAAACTCAGTAAGTTATTCTTCTTAGGGCTGCTGTGCTAAAATAGACCTGGATGGCTCACAACCAGGGGCGGACTGACCATTTGGAAACTCGGGCACTGCCCGAGGGCCCAGGGGTCAGTAGGGGGCCACATGAGATGTCCCTGGTACCTTTTTTTTTTTTTTTTTTTTTTTTTTTTAGGCTTTTTTGTTTGGGCAAGGACACTGGGGCCCCATGATCCCCCTATTGCCCGGGGGCCCCATGAGTTGTCAGCATGCCCCTGCTCACAAGATGGACTTGGCTCCTACCTCTCTGCTGACAGAGATAAGGGGTCTAAGGGTGAATCTAAGGTCAAAAAGCTATCCACTGTCAAACAAAATTAAAGTCTGACTGCCAAAATACGTGCCTTTCTTCTGGAGCTGCCTCTGTGGCCTCTCAGCAAAGCACAGGTGCTGGCAAAGGCAATCAGTCAAAGCCTGTTCTTAAAAATAGGCAGTGGGCAATCATGAGCTCCAGGAAAAAGTTTCATTTTTTTGGGGCTTTCCGCTATTATTTTAATAGCAGCAGCAAGGGGGACGTAGGCCAGTTTTCACCCATAAGTCCCCTTTACCTAGGACAGGGGTCTCCACACTTCCTAAACAAAGCCAATTTAGTGGCCTTCAGGCTTTGAGGGGGGCAGACTGTAGCCAGTGGAAGTATACCATGCCCCAGCATTGGTTTTTGTGGGAGGAACAGTTCCCCATTGATGGTCAGTGGGAGGCATGGTGCCCCATCATTGGTGTCAGCTGGATAAATGGTGCCTCAAGAGCTGGATAAAGGCAAGCAAAGGGCTGCATCTGTGTGCAGTAGATGTCTTGAAAGTGAGTGTGCAAGTTTGGCTTTCTTGTTGAAAATCTCAGTCTGGTTTTCAAACTGAGCGGATTTCATACAAATATAGAAACAAATATAAAATCAATCTGCAAAATAAGATTCAATAGTATTAATAGTACTGACGTACAGTTGAGAGATTCTTAGCTCTTTCCCAAGCGGGAAAGTGGGAGCCCCTAGTAAAATCTGGTTATTTTATGTGTTGAAAGCCTTTCACTGCCTTGCATTGCTTTCACATTCAGTAGCCTTGTTTCACACCAAACATGGAGGTAGATTAGCTTTACTGCCAATCCACCTAAAATTGGCACTATTCATGAACTCCTGCTTAGCTTTAGGTAGTCCCATTTCGTTTTTCACTGCAAATTAAATACAAAGAAAAATAATAAAGATTCTGGTCATAATGGCCGTGGCAGGCATGGAAACTCAACTGCAGAGATCTTGCTGTTAGATTATCTTTGATGCATCTGATGTCAGACGATTTAAGTGTCAAAGTGATATTCCACTTTTTAGGGATTGACCCTTCATATCAATGTGGGTTCTGGAATTAGATTCAAGTCCTGGGATGATGGGCACAAAACACCCAACACTGGTGTTGGGGATGGGCTACAATATAAAAGGGGCCCTACCTTACTGCCCCCAGTGCAAATAGTCCCCTTTCTCTAGTGCCCCCATTGCAAACAGTTCTCCACCTTAATTGCCTACCCAGAGCAAACAGTGCCTCCCCGTACTGCCCTCCAGTTCAAAACACCCTAATCTCTAGTGCCCCCAAATGCAAACAGTCCTACACCTCTACTGCCCACTCAGCGCAAACATTACTGGTCCTCTAAGAGTTGCTGGCGGGGCTGGGCCAGAACAGATGACTGCCTTGGGAATTTCAGAGAGTGGGGTGCAACAAGGGCAGAGCCTGCAATTTACGGTGCGGAGAGTGTGACGGGAGTGACTTCTGGGGGTGGGGGGACCCCTGTATCTTCCCAAATCCCTCTTATGTTTCAGTCACCCTGTGCCTGTTAGGGGACAGGGTGAAATGTTCTAATATTGGTGTGGGCGTTTATTGTTCTCTGCCATGCGGCTGCATCCCATTGTTCTAGCAAACTATTATGGGATGTAATGTTTGTGTATTGGTGTTGGGGTTGGTCATTCACTGCCATGTGCTGCATCCCATTGTGTCTTGGTTTGGTGGGGGGTGTTATCAGCAGCCCTTCTCCTGATGGGTCGGCCTGCTGATGTGTTTCCTGTTCCTGGTTGTATTTCCCCGCCCAGTGTATATATCTTGTGTTTGTGTAAAAATAAAGCAGTTGACTTCCTGTCTTCAGAAGCGTCTGGTGCTGTCTATTTCCTGCATGATCAGCGGTGGTGTCCAGGGATTTGTGTCCGGACAGGGAAGCTGGATTCTAACGGAAATACCCAAGTGCTGTCTCTGTCTGGTTCCGTTACAGGTAGTTTCACAGGTCATGGTGGTGGAGGACGGAGGTGGGGGGGGGGGGGGGGGCTTTTTGCCTTGAGTGCCAAAGGACTCTGTCCTAGCACTAGTTGATGGCCTCAGCCCACAAAAGCTACTGAGGGCTTGGAACTTCCTTTGTGTCCCCTGCACTTGGTCAACTGACATCACAGATGACATGACCAACCACAGTGGATGCATTTGGCAGTATGTCTGCACTGTTGTCATGGCTTCCCTGTGCTCTGCCTTGAATGAAAATGCAGGTCAAAGACAGAGAATAGTTGGACACAGGGGTGGACTGACAACTCATGGGGCCCCCGGACAATAGGGGATCATGGGCCCCCTGTGTCTTTGCCCAAACTCAAAAAAGCCTATGAAAAAGGTACCAGGGGCATTTCATGGGGCCCCCTACTGACCCCGGGCCCTCGGGCAGTGCCCGAGTTTCCAAATGGTCAGTCCACCCCTGGTTGGACATGAATACACTGACTATACAACTGTCATGCAATGTTTCCTAGGCCATTCATTAGTCTACAAGCATTTCCATTTAAGGCAATTTAGGAGGGAGCGAGGCCAAATGAAGACAGTCCCATCGCCAAAGGACTCGATAGCAACTGAGCAAAGTATTCTTTTTTTTTTCTTGATCATTTTATTCCTTGCGTTCAAGCTCATTGTGCTACCACGTGGAAACTAGATTGTCACCGAATTATCTATGACAGGCCTTTTCAACCTTTTTGCCCAAAAGGAACATTTTGTAATGTTTTCTGTGGAAACCCCTGTTAAAAACACTTATACCTAAAGTTCACTTTAGTGTGATCCCCAAACTCGTAGAACCTTTTTTTTTTTTTTTTTTTTTAATAGAAAAATTAAATGGCATTCCTAGCATATTTGACATCCTGTGCAGTTTTAATATCCTCCTGCTCTGCACAACATGATTTATAGTAAAAAACTTGAAATTAAATTAATAAAAGTAACAAAAGAAATGCATACAGTAAAAATGGTGGTGTTCCTCTAACATTAGTGGTCAATGTAGGTAGGAGATCATTTCTCTACTGCTCTCTGCTCAAACCTCTAGCAAATTTTAGGAGGAACCCTGGTTGAGGAAGGCTGGTCTATGGGTTTACTAAGGCCAGATTCACGGTGTTGCATTGTGGTAATGCATGTTATGGGCATAATGTTTTTTAAGATCTCAAAACCACTGAATGAGAAGGATCCAATCCCTTCATAACCTTCCTTAGGGTAAATGAACCAAAATTCATCTAGCGAAGTTGAACTGCTGATAATCCAGATGTAATACTGAGGCAGGGTCAGACTGACAACTCATGGGGTCCCCGGGCAATAGGGCATCAAGGGGCCCCTGTGTCCTTTCCCAAACTCGAAAAAGCCTATGAAAAAGGTACCAGGGGCATCTCATGGGGCCCTCGGGTAGTGCCTGAGTTTCCAAATGGTCAGTCTGCCCCTGGTCTGAGGTTGATTTTTGACCTGAGAGAATTTCATATACACAGGTAACTTCCTAGTATTCCTTCCATTGAAGTCCTCTTTGGGATGTTCCCTCAGCCCAGCATAAACAGAAACCTAATACTGTCTGAAACATCTAAACCTTCTTTTCTGGGGTTCTGTGCCTAAAACTTCCAGCTATAAATTACTTCTAAGAAAAAAATACAATTGATCATCTTTCTTTTCTGAACACAATTATTAAAAAAAATAATTGTAAAATCCTTCCAAACTTTATTTTTGAAAAAGCTCCATCCATTATTAGTTCTCTGAGGATGATCATAGACAGGACCGTTTTTTTTTTTGTTTAAAGATTGAATTAAACCAAGGAGATGTAGATGACTGTAAAAAATAGCACTGCCCAAATTGCAAATGATATCTATATAAAAAATCTATATCAAAAATTGAAAATGGCATTGCCCATCACTTTGTGTGATCTAACATTAATAACATTAAGGATTATACCCCAATTTTTATTTGTGGTAAAAATCAGATTGTTCTAAATTTGCTAGACTATTTACAACCTTTCTTTACATAAAGTGAGCTGATTTAGGGCTCATGTACACTGCAGCTGATAAACTGACATTCAGGAGCTGTTGAGCATTTTTTTTTTTTTTTCCAGCAGCCCCTGAACTTTCCCTAATGTTTTCCTATGTGTCCATGTACCAGGGGTGGACTGACTATTCGAACACTCAGGCACTGCCCGAGAGCCCGTGTTCAGTAGGGGGCCCCATGAAGTGCCCCTGGTAGCTTTTTATAGGCTTTTTTGGGTGTGGTTTGAGTGTGGGCAAGGACACAGGCCCCATGATCCCCTATTGCCCGGGGGCCCCATGAGTTGTCAGTCCGCCCCTGCCATGTACACATCTTCATTTACAGGCAGTTGAGTTTCCAGTCGTCTTTTTGAAGGCACCAAACTTGCGTTCAGTAGTAGATTTTACTTCGCTTCTCGGCCTTTTGGCTAAGATCAAGTGTAGTATCTGTTCTTATCAGTGTCCAGTGGGGGTGCTCCCGACCATTCTAGCTTTGCGGGGATGGTTGTTGTATAGTACCCTCACTGGTATGATGGGGGTCCGGAAGGCTGGACCGGAGGGACAGAAACCAGGGGGCGCCACGATACGCTCTGGGACCTTGGGAGTAATTCCTCTGGGAAAGCTGGAAAGACCCAGTACCTCCTGATTTGGACGGATCTACCTTGGTCTGGCCTGGGGCTGGGGACGCAAAAAGTCCGCAAACTCAGTGCCCCCTGGGGAAGACGCTCTCAGGGGTGTCACTAGTAACACTTGGGTGTGGGACCCCACGGTGTGAAGATGACACATGGCCACTGTTTTTCACTTCTCTTTGCACAGCTCCCTAAGGACCAGGTCTTTTGGCTAAGTCCGGGGCAATTTTTGCTACAGGCCTCAGGGCCTGGTCTGTGCACTATTCGGCACGGTACCACTTTTTTTATTTTTTATTTATTTAATCACTCCCACGTTTTGTCACTTTTTCTGTTCTTATGTGTGTGTTTTTCACGGAGGGTGTGGGTCCTCGGGCCTTACCTGAAGTCTAGGGGGAGGATGTGTGGCCATACGGTTCCTTCCTCCCCTGATCCCTAGGGGGTTTTCTCTTCGGGAGAACCCCCTTGCCTAGTACTGGATGTTCGGCTTCGGCTGGGAATAAGGAACGGTGGTCCACCAGGCCTTTTGGCCAGGAGGACCAAATGGGAACCTTGTCCCTGTCAGGAGCTTTGTGCCCCGGGGGATCGGGTGAACGGTCCAACCCTTCCGGGGGTAGGACAAACACACCCCTAAGTGCACTTTTTCGTGTGGTGTTTTGCACTTGCACATTTTTTGTGAACACTTACAGGTTTTTTCGTTATAGTTGCACGTTTGCGGACTTAAAAAAAAAAAAAGTAGATTTTACTGGTGTTTGAAACACAACGCTTATAAATGCATGTAAACGCGGTTGACCATGTTTATAAGCGTTTGCGTTTAGAAGCGGTTTTTAACTGTTCCATGTCCAGATGCTGTCCAGAGCCTTTTCTTCCTCATCTGAAATGCATGCAAAGCGTTTTCCATGTAGTCAAATTGGACCCGGTACACCAGCGCAGTTAATTCCAGGTTTTGTGTGAAGGAAACAATGGTAGAACGCGCCGCATTATGCTCATGATGGGATCCATAGTGAATACAACCAGAAAATACAGGTCATCTCAACACATACTGCTCTCTGCTTCTGCTCTCTATTTCTCTCAAAATGTCTGAAATAGTTCATTTTTTACAATTTTTTTTTTCAGTGCATTCTGGGCATTTGGGAAGGTCTCCTGAGGTCATCTTTAAAAAAAAATGCTTCTGAACGTAAATGCGGTATACAAATGTGGCTAAACAGACGTTTTTTTAACCTACGTTGTCCAGCAGTCAGTTTTGATCGTTCAGAAGAGTTTTCCAAATGCCTTGTGTACTCAAGCCCTTACTGTTTGTTTAATTCTTGTAGGGTAAGAGTAAAAATTAGGGTTGCCCCGTTACCGATATCTGTGCCAATACTGAGCATTTGCACAAGTACTTGTACTCGTGCAAATGCTCTGATACCTAAAACCAATGCCATACAAAATGAATGGATGAAATCACACCACATCTTCAGTGAAAATGCATGTGATTCGGACAGGTATTGCACCACATTCCAGTTAAAATTGCATGTGGTTCTTTGCAGTGCGTTTTGAGCCCATTCATTTTGTAGGGGCTCAAATTGCACCAGACACACCCTTCCAAATTATAGAGTTCAGGTGTTACCAGTGAAGGGTGTTGTTCAGGGGCGGACTGACAATTTGGAAACTCGGGCACTGCCCGAGGGCCCGGGGTCAGTAGGGGGCCCCATGAGATGCCCCTGGTACTTTTTTTTTTTTTTTTTTTTATATAGGCTTTGAGTTTGGGCAAGGACACAGGGGCCCCATGATCCCCCTGTTGCCCGGGGGCCCCATGAGTTGTCAGTCTGCCCCTGGTGGTAATACTACAGCATACTAAAACATTTTAGATAATGGTGTGCTTCCAACCTTGTGGTAATCGTTTGTGGAAGGCCCATCCTGTTCCTGCATGACTGTGCCCCTGTGCACAATGCCAGATCCATAACGACATGTTTTGATGAGTTTCGTGTGGAGGCACTTGATTGATCTTCACAGTGCCAACCTCAACCCTACTGAACATCCTTCAGATAAATTGGAAGCAGAGGCGGACTTACCATTTGGAAACTCGGCACTGCCCGAGGGTCTGGGGTCAGTAGGGGGCCCCATGAGATGCCTCTGGTACCTTTTTTTCATAGGCTTTTTGAGTTTGGGCAAGGACACAGGGGCCCCATGAGTTGTCAGTCCGCCCCTGATTGGAAGGCCAGGTCTTCTCATCCAACATCTGTACCTGACCTCATAAATGACATTTTGGCTGAATGAGCACAAATTCTCAGACAGGTTCCATAATTTTGTGAAAAGACTCCAGAAGAGTGGAAGCTGTTATATCCACAAAGGGCAGGAAAACTCTGTGGCTTGTCCATGTTTTAAGAACAGGTTATCCAACGAACTCATATCTGTGTGCTGGTTATCACGTTGAAAGAGTAAGGATTTTTGCCTGAAAACTTTTTTCAGCTGGCAAGAGGCAACAGAGAACAAAGTTTATCCTTTCATGTCATTTGTCTACTTTTGTCGTCTGTAATAATTTGATTTATGCGTTTGTCGTTTTAAAGCTTAGTTCCATGAGAGTAAAAAAATTCCACTCTTGCAGTAGGCCCCCCTGCACTACAAGAGTTAATGGCAGGGGTGTATTTACCACAAGGCAAACAAGGCATTTGCCTAGGATGGCATTTTTTCAGGGGGACAGCAGCATTTTTCAGGGGGGCAGCGCCATCCCCTGAAAGAAGTAAAGGAAGAAGGGACACGGGCAGCGTGGAGACCAGGTGGAAGAGGGACTGCTAGATGGTGTAGGCAGAGCCTGACTCTTGTTCCCGGGGATGTCCAAAGTTGAGGGTGAGTGTCTTCTCTCTTGCCGGGGTGGTGGTTGCCAGTGTATGGAGGGGCAGTGGTAGTGGAAAGCTCTCTCGGGTGGGGCTGGGGTGTTGTCGGTCAAGGTCAGGCTCTCTTTGTAGGGGAGGGGGGTGTTGGTTGGTGTCAAGGTATCTCCATGGGGTGGGGAGCCAATTTTTGTGTTGCCTAGGGCAGCACGAAACCTAACACACCACTGGTTAATGGAACATTATGTCTAGGGGATTTCATCAGAGGCTTTCACTACCGGGCTCTGGTCATCTCTAGCACTCTTCTTCTCCCCCCGAAGCTCCAGTCTTCGGGCAGAGCCTCAGCATCGTCATATACAATACATGTTTAATGTCCCTGTATTGTACGTTTTGGGGACTGGAATGTGACTGGAGGAAGTAACAGCCTACAGAGGTGTTATAGGGGACTGGTCTCATCGCTTGGGGGAGCCTGCTGGAATGAAGAATTGGGTAAGCATTTTGTCCTTGCTTCTCTGCTCTTAGACTTGACAAACACTTGCAATGCCAGGTGAGGGACAGGCCACTGCAAGGGTTAATTTATTTCGACATGAACCTTTCCCAAAAATCTGGTGCCATTGCTATCCCCTCAGAAAATACTACTAACCTGACCACCATGTAGCTCCAGTACATTGTGGCCCTGGGATGAGTCAATTTTCTCTGACATAAAGTATTAAAGCCAGTATGACAGTCTGGCTACTAACATTTTTAGATGTAGAGCTCAGCCATGGCTTTCTTCATGATTCCTCTTCATGTTGGGTTAGCCGGTAGCCTCTCCATATTAAATGTGCTATCATAAATCAAGCTGGTTAGTTTAGAATCTTAAAGTCAACTTTTTGTCAAGTTTGCAAATAAAATTTCCAACATTTGATAGAACAATCTGAGGTCTACTTGTTGCCACAAAGAAAATGTTACCGTTGCATGTATGGCATCTTTCATAGACATTCCTATGATGGTTATGTGTAGGCAGGCCTCTGTGACTGCAGACAGATAATATATTCCTTGCCTTGATTTTTAAGGGGAAAGCCCAGCCAAACTGACCCTTTAAGCATGTAGAAATAGTAATGCATAACCTTTAAAACCCAACTTCAGTGAAAATGTTCATTTGGTTCCTGTCTATCCAATGAGGACACAGACAAAAAAAAACCTATTCTTCGTAGACAAATGAGGTTTAATGTTGATAAATGTAAGGTTTCTGCACTTGGGGGCTAAGAATATGCATGCATCATACATACTGGGGGGGGGGGTACATCTGGGGGAATCAATGGTGAAGGATCTGGGAGTTCTGTAGATCACAAGCTTGATAATGGCATGCAATGCCAAGCTGTGGGTTCTAAAGCTAGCAAAATCCTCTATTGTATTAAAAGAGGTATAGACTCCAGAGAGAGATCATTTCCCCGGTACAAATCATTAGTAACACCTCATCAGGAATATGCAGTTCAGTTTTGGGCACCAATTCACAAAATGAACATTGGGGAACTGGAGAAAGTACAGAGAAGGGCAACCAAACTGATAAGAGGCATGGAGGAGATCAGCTATGAGGAAAGATTAGAGGAACTGAATTTATTATCTCATTGAGAAGAGGAGATTGAGGGGGGATATGATCTCCATGTATAATAAGGGGGGGGATATGATCTCCATGTATAATAAGGGGGGGGGGGATATGATCTCCAT